>NC_053185.1:11818181-12121212 GCF_905163445.1 Pararge aegeria | reverse complement strand
CCAGAACATGAAATAACGTTAATTATACATTTAAAATTTATAAAACCCCCGGCACTAAATCATGTCCTTTCAATAAAGTAAACTCTATTTTACGAGTCAAGCCCTAACATTTGATACCAATACTGAGGGAGTTGTGACAAAGTATTTACTTAATTCGCAATTTGGTGGCGGCGGCCATCTTTGACTGTTTTTTATCATTATAAGAACACTCCCGACTTATTCACCCTGCTAAACTAAAACAAAATCAAAATCGGTTCATCCGTTTGGAAGTTACGGTGTCACAGACACTCCGTAGTTTTTGCGTAGGGGGATAGAAAGAAAATTACATACACGAATGTCATAACCCGGTTATTTGGTATTTGTAGCTCCCAGCGACATATACGTATGGGTCACGGACATATTACCCGAAATTAAAGGACTTTCCAACTCGCTTTTGAATTTTCAATGGTTGAGGGCAACTCGCGCTATTTGATTCATACATTATTGTAATAATTGTTCCTTTTCAAAATTAGACTCATAATTAGCTTGCAGTCTAAAATGCTAGCGGGCTAACTTTTTAAGGGTTACCATTTAGGATTCGTCGTCTATGTGACACGATTCAAACACTGTCTCTGAGGCATTTTCTTCTGTACAGACCAATTCGTGGACGAAAATTTCGTCCACACCTGCTACAGTAAAAACTGACGACCACTGACGCAATATCGACACTGATCCGCCTCTTCGCTCTCCTCAGTGCAAGAACATCAAATCGTGGATTAAACCCATACTTCGGTATAAACGCGGCATCGTAATACGCTAAACCGCTTGCCAACACGTCTCTGTCGATGTCAATAGATTGGTTGCCACGACCGGAGCCTCCCCTCAGACCAAACTAGAGAAAGTTCAGAATTTCATAAATTCCAAATTGGGATCCGGGGATCGAACCCGGTACCTCCCACTTATACGGGGCCAGGAAAGTGGAAAGATTTAAAATTGGAATGCATTACCAGTAGAGCTTACAGATAAAAAACTCAGCACATCTATACTAAAATATAAATTGAAAGACAATATTAAAAAAAATATATATATATATATTATTCCGTACATGAATAACTTGCAAACAGTTAAGAAACGAGCATCGGACATAAAATAAAACTATAATAAAATTGACATCTTATATATTTATCCGCTAAAATACTTTAATTACTATTATTTATTGTTATTACTAATACTTAAATTAATAACGTAATTACATTTTTGCTTTAACTTTTATTACATTTGTTCTATCAGATTAATTACCGTCCAGGCTATTAGTTAATTGGTTAAAAGAAGTTGTGAGCGTATAGCGGACTATTATTTAGCGTCATTCCAAGCCATTAAATTCAGATGAGGTAGAGTGAGATTTTTGCTGAATAACGGCGTGACGAATATTTATTTTGCATGTATAAATTGATTGAAGTAATTATTAAATTGAGTGTTGTGACCTAGTTTACTAGCTGCAGCTGAGTAGGTATATATATATATTTTACTAACTGTTGCCCGCGACTTCGTCTGCGTTTGATTTTGTTTTTGATGTGGCATTAAATTTAGTTGTAGATCTAAAAAATTAAAGTACCTATGTAGTATCGTTAATCCTTAAATGAGGTGTTTGCCGCTGTCCGCTGAGGAGTTCTGTCCTCTATCTCCAACCACAGTTTGTGAAAAATTAAACACATACTATAACCTCAGTAGTACAAAAATAATTATTTAAATCGGTTATAATTTGTCGGAGTTATGGTGTAAAATCGTCAAACACTCATCCCACCCTCCCAAAGGAACCAAGCTTAATGTCGGGATAAAAAGTATCCTATATTACTTCTAATACTTCCAAGAATATATGTACAAAGTTTCATGGGGATCGGTTTAGTAGTTTTTGCGTGAAAGCGTAACAAACAAACTTAAATTGACATTTATAATATTAGTAGGGAGGGATTTTTAAACTACAATTTGGGCCTTGACCGCAATTTCACCTGGTGGTGAGTGTTGATGCAGTTTAAGATGGTGCAGGCTAACCTGTTAGGGGTATGGCAGTTATATTCAATGGTACCTACCCGTAATCGGATTCTACGCGAAGTCGTACCGGAACGCTAAAATGGCTTGGTGGTACATCTTTGGCGTTAAGGTCGTAACTAGCCACGGCCGAAGCCTCCCAAAAGACCAGACCAGAGGATATTTAGAAATTATAAATTTCTTATTGCTGTTCCTTTCTGCGCCAGGAATGTGGTCAAAAAGTAAGTTTTGTTTTTGTAGACAGTTTGAAGCCTTGTTTTATTAGTTAAGTTCCGATAGCGTATCGGTCTTCGAAGGGCATATTGTTACAAGAAAGCCTTATCAATTTAAAGTTCTGAGTAGCAATATTGGCGTCCGTTGGCGTCGATTGCTTTAACGAATTCCGGATGTCAGATATCAGTTACGCCGTCTGGTAAGCTGTCATAACCGTAAATTATTAACTAAACACGGGTTTAATGCTGTGGAAAGTTATTTGTAATTCAATTGGAACTCACGAAATTTATTTATCCATTCGTAAAGTGGATTCGTTATTTCACAGCATTTTAAATGTTTAAAAAAACTTCAGAGCAGGAACGGTTTTTGTACATGGATTTGTAGGTCCCGGGACCCAGATCACTACTTTAGTGAGCTGTAAAAGTATAGGTACCCAAATAATGCTATAACCAAGAATAATTATTTTCGGAAACGCTGATAATTTATATTTAGTGTCATCAATCTACGAGTACCATGCTGCTTCAATACGACTCAAAGTACTCCCCAGGACACCTACCCTAACTCTATTGTGGTACCGAAAACTTCTAGACACAAAAACCCAGAATATGACAATTTAAAATATATGGGCACAATGGCCCAACCTGGGAATCGATCTGGAATTATTATACTTTTATTACTTATTAAATGTGTACGTATATGATGTAAGTACATTTTTATTTAATTTATTATTTAAATTTTATTTTGTGTCCTAACCCTTCTTCTTAATTTCGTGTACTTTCATAGCTAGCCTGATAGAGATCGCTTTTAAGCGATAAGACCGCCTATTGTATCTACCTTTCTTTCTTAAAATTGTTTTTCTTATTACTTTGTCTTTGGTCTACAATATAGTGTATTTGATTGGAACAAAGGACGTCGTGTTCCACGCTACCATACTAACCACTATATTAACGATCTAGAACAAACTGTTATCGTATTGTATCGAGAAATACTGTGGCGTTCACTTTGCACATACATTATAAAAACATTTGACTAAGTGAAGAGTTTTTACATGATCACACCTGAGTAATTTTTATCGCGGTCGAAACTAATCTTAGTAATCACGTCATTGATGTTAAGAATGTAAGGTCATTGATCTCAGAAAAGGTAAGATTTTCTGTCCATAACATCTATCAAGCATTATGTACGTCGAGAGTTTCAATAGCTTCTAGAGCTGCAACGAATTTGTAGGCAGTTTGTGAGGTAAAATTTATACCGCGACCTTAAATACCACACTCGTGAGATCAATAACTATTTATTCCAGTTCAATGATCGTTATGGAAGCTAGCGCGAAACCTGAATTACATACCTCGTGGATATCAATGCCATGGTTGAGTGACCACATCGTTTGGAAGTAATCTTGCATGCGCTGTTTCAGTTCTTTTGGTACTTGGTTGATCGTGAGGAAGTCTTTGAGATCCCGCCATTTGGTTTGGTACATCGACCGACGGGAGTACATCCTTTGTATGATAGCTGTTACGTTACCGAAGACTACAGCGTGCATTAACGCTGTAAAAAAGTGGTAAATATTTTATTACCAGGTGTTTAATCTGTTGTTAATAGAGGTCTTAACTAAATGTTACAGTAATTTCGTAATGTAAGTAAATAATTGAACATGATGTGTGCCATATATTTTATTGTACTGATTACACGGCTGTACAAAAAAATTTTGTTCTTCGTTTTATAAATTTTAATTATTTGAAAAAAAAATTAGAAATACCGCGCGATCAACCGGTTTTTCAAGTTCAGACCGTGCTTCTAGATGATACTCGAGTTGTGCTAAATATTTATTTGAATTGAATTTATTAAAGATGAAACATCTTTAATAAATTTAAAAACCACAGATTTTAAAAAATATTGTTTAATCGGTCACCTAAATCCAAAAACATATAGGTATATATATTTTTCCTCTAATAACGAACTACAGAATCGAAATTTCATACTTCAAAGTCGCGTCGTACATTTTGATGACCCGTGTTAGCATTTTAACGAGTGTGCTGAAAATTCTCATTTAAATTTAAAAAATATATTTGATTCACGACAGCAGTTGGTATTTTGATGTAAACACGGGTGCATTTTCGACACACTATACTTCAGATTTGCATGAGACATGGACTATTCAAATATACCTCCAGGAAGTCTTAGTCGTTATCATAAACTAAATTGTCAAGAATAAAAATAGTCCTTCGCTTTACACTGTTAAATTACTTTTGAAAAGGGCAGCATTACTTCAGACCTGGAAATTAAGTTTAATTCAGTGATTTATGTTAAAATAATTAGCACCAATGCCTACTTATAAATTCGTTTACATAGCGTGAGCGTGATATACCTACCTAGTGTGAGTTTTGGTGACTTATATCCAGGTCAACAAAGGTCATCCCCATGGATTTTGACTGTTGAAAACTGGCAAAATGCACAAGAGTGATAACAAACAAAACACTTTATAATTTAAAGTGTTCGTGTTCATTCAAATTATGTACGACTTTGAATTTCGCTAGAGCGAAAAACCAGCAAACGCCGCCGAGCTACGTCAATCTCAATTCCTAAAGTAAGCTAGGTACTTATAATATATCTAATTTCTTATTACATTTAGAAATTTTCTTAAGGTATTTTATTTTGATTTGAAACTTTACCCGACCCCCTTAGGCAAAAATGTCACTATGTAGGTATATTTTTTTATAATCATACCAATCCATATGGTATTCTTACAAAAATTGGCCAGAATTTTTATTTTGAATAGGTACAAACAACACAGTACGAAGGTACCTAATTCTGGCCGTTGCAAAACAGTACCGGTATAATATAAAATACCTAATAAGTAAATAAAATTTAAATATATAGGAAAAAGAAAATACGTTCCTAAATGTAGGCACATCAAATACTACCGAAGCTTAGTTATGTACTCGTACGTACCCATACCTTAACGTTATTCGAGTTTGATAGACGGACATTTTGATTGGCGTAACGTGAGCTTTTACTCCTGAACCATTTTATTGTAAAATAATGGACAGTATTTTGCGATCTGACATACTTTTTCCAAATATCTTTTTGTATCGGACGATGTAACAAATGTACGGTTTATTTTGAGGCAACATCCAAAATAAGCGGAGGTTTTCAATTCCGTGCATTTATCTTTGTATATTTGCACCGATTTGAAAAATTGCTATATGTGATGTTATCAAAGCTTTATTGAGGAGTGAAATTGATTAAGCTGATTGCAGAGATTTATTATGTAGGTAAACTTTGTCCAGTAACCAGATATAACTCTTTGGGTATCCAAAGTATTTGTCTGGTGCGTGTGATAAATAACGACCGTCTCAAGAAAGCTTGATGTGTTATAGAATCCACAGCTAGTTGTCCTAGGCTCATTATAATTTAACGGCTGATTGGGGCAGTGGGCAGTGACTCTGTTTTCTGAGTCCAAGGCCGTGGGTTAGATTTCTACAACTGAAAAATGTTTGAGTGAAGAACCTGGATGTTTTTCAGTGCCTGGGTGTTTATCTATAAGTATTTGTGTATATTATTTATGAATATTAATTAGTTATCTTATCCGTAACACTACGCTACTACGCTTACTTCGGGGCTAGCTAACCATGTGTGTGTATTGTCGTAATATATATTTATTATATAATAAATATATATTTTTATTCATATATAACTGTGTGAAAAATGTTGTAATCTTTTAGATATATATTTTTTAAGTAGGTACCTAGTTAAAAACATATTAACATAAATCAAATGTTTTCTATTAATATTTACATATAATGAACCAAGCAGATATTAGTGGTGCCAATTAACTTCCTTATAGTAACATAACCTCTTTTGTCACTAAACAATTAAAAAAAAACATCTCACGTTGGAAGACTTATGATAAGGTTGAATTCATTTTGTGTGTCATTCAGTCTGATTCGCTTTCGTGAAAGTTATATAAAACTCGAAATGATATAAAGTAGTAGTTTCTAACCTCCAATCAACATCGTGAGTATGCTGAAAATTTTCTCAGGCAAAGTGTTTGCTGAAACGTTTCCAAAGCCAACACTGGTGAGCGAAGAGCAAGTAAAGTAGAGTGCCGTTACATAGCTCTCACTGTGTGATATGTTTCCGATCGGCACTTTCAACCGCTCCGCTAGATTATTGATCCAACCTGAATGGAAAAATTTACTTTAATTATGAAATATTATAATAGTTGTTAAAAATTTAGTTAATAATCAAGTGATTTCGGGCTACAAAATAAAACTTATATACGATAAACTTACAGAAATAATGGATTATAATTTTAGATCACCGTTTTTAAATAAGATCAAGGACTTATCTTCTGAGAAACATTAAAGTGACAGTAAACAGTTCGGCATTATGCCCGTTTTCACTAAACTAAGTTGCGTAAATCGAATGCCTAATCATTTAGGCGATGTCTATAGAAAAAAAAAACGTTTTACCAACTCTACTTTTTGGTGATAAATTAAGGTATGTCTTCGAGTCTCCTTAGATTAGGCGTTATTTATTGAAGCATTGTCTTGGTAGTCGTTAGTGAAAACGGACTTAAGAATGATCTATAAAGTGGGCTTCGACTTAAGTACCTCAGACTTAAGAAACAATTAAAACCAGATAAAATAATGTGTCCACTTTGAATCTGTCTTCTTCGTACTATAAATCTAACACTTACTTTAGCTAAGCATAGTCAAAATAAGCACGCTATAGATCTCAACCTAAGTCTATAGAATATATTTGACCAAGAATTAAGAAACAGTAAAAACACGTTTATCAAAATTATATGTCACATTAAAATCATAGTTAACTTCGGTGAAGTATATAAAAGTACGCTAAGTGATATTTTATATAATGCACTTTAAGAATGCTCTGACTCAAGATACAGTTAAAACGCGACATAATTATGTGCCTGACTTACACCTGTCTTGTTTTACCGCAAACTTGACTGAGCAAAGTCAAAGTACTCTACAGATCTCAGCCGTAGTTGTCCTATTATCAAACATACGCTTTTGATTGGTTAAAATCATTATTAGACACATCAATATTGTATAACAGTCCACTGCTGGACAAAAGACCTCTCGTAACGGGAGGGTTTACACATAATCACCCCGCTGGGCAGAGGGTTGGTGATCGCAGTAGCAGCGCGTTCTCCTTTAAATTTCCTAAGTCGCCTCGTACGACGACCGATGGAAGAGGGGTGGTGACAACTATATACTGATCTGACACCACACGGCATTATTATAAGAAACACTATAATATAATGGAAAAACGAGTAAGTAAATTTTATTCTGTAAGTACTAGCTGCAGCCCGCGGTGTGAACCGAGGTCAATAAGTCGTTAGGGTGCTTTGTGAAACGTGAAGGAAGGACAATATTGGTGAAAAAATACGAATATATCTGTAAGCCACTCTTGGGAAATTAATGTTTTTACGGGGCCAAAAGTAGTGTATGTTACTATCCGTCCTTTTAACGATCTCTTTGTCAAAAACCAAGTCGACTGGTTGCTTAGTTAGGGCAAGGAAGGGCAATCAAACAAACAAACGCGCTTTCGCGTTTATAATATAAGTATGGATGGCATTGAATTCATAACTACAAATAGGCAACGGCTTTTATGATTTGAATTAAGTCTTTCCTGACAGTAACTAGGGCTCTGGAACAATTTTTTTTTTGTTAAACTGCACGTTAGCCCTTGACTATCGTCCCGCCTGATGGTAATGCTATCTAAGATGTTAAGAAGTACACGGGTAAAAGCTTGTAATATTAATATAAGTAGATTTAGATTTAGTGATTTATCACAATTCCACTTGATTCGGTTACAGCGAAGGTTGCATTATTTATTCAGGGGTCACTTTAAAACGTAAACTTTCCTAATCAGCTTAAAGATAGGAGTACAATATGATACAGGTAAGATGGTAATTAGGAGTTCGATATAAACGAATAATATTATTTACTACGAAATACTTGATGCAGCCGACCCTGGGTCAGCGTGAACCCGGCTAAATGAGGGAATTATGACAAGGGAGTTATCAGCAGATTCAGAGAGTAACTCTCAGAACATTTATCTATAAGTTGGACTATTTTTTTAAATTTGTGTTCTAAACCTACTACTCAAATACCTATACAGTTAAGATACAAACACATCAAAACGAGACAAACAAATGCGCCTGTCATAAACTAATCTCGTTTTAAAACAAAATTTTACTGTGTAAAATTAAAGTACATTATAGATATTAGCCTTCGTCATCATCATCTTCATCTTCATCATATCAACTTATTACCGGCCCACTACGGGGCACATGACTTGACCGACAATGAGAAGGGTTCAGGCTTCAGTCCACCACGCTGCTGGCCCAGTGCGGGTAGGTGGACTTCACACGCCTTTGAGAACATTATGGAAAACTCTCAGGCATGCAGGTTTTTGCACGATTTTTTCCTTCACCGTTGAAGCAAGTGATATTTCATTTGCTTAAAACGCACATAACTTAGAAAAGTAAGGTGCGAGCTGGGATTCGAAATCGACCCCCTTAAAGTGAAGACAAAGTCCTAACCATTAGTCTATTGACTACTTAGTGGTTTATACCTACATATAATATCTAATAACGTAGTCTAACACTTAAACGTGAGATAATTTTCTAAAGTCCGTGATCCTACAACCTTTACTTATAAGTCAGAGCGCTCTATTAAAATCCCACGGTTGGGGAAAAAGAGAGCTCAATGCTGCTCCAATGTTGGCTGCTCTCTGCTTGTTTTTTAGTGATAATAACTGGGAGAAATGGCATAACGTACTCTCTAAATCGCGAAGGTTCAGATCACCGAATTTCTAACTTCTGTACTGAGGTTTTCTTGATAGAAATCGAAAAATTTAGAAATATGTGTGTAACTAAAATAGGAGTTGTGTGTTGGTCATATTGCGGATTCGCAATCAAAAGTGAAAGATCGTCCTTGATGATTTGACAGTTGGCTTGCTTCCGGCGCATAGAGTAGTATTATTTGAAATACTTAGCTGTTTTATGTGAAATTAATAATACTGATTTAAGAGGGGTTACTTCCATCGCATAAAGAGGTATTATTTCAAAATGACAGTTTTGTATAGGAAAACTTGATGTTCCTAATAACAGAATTAATATTTTTGAAATGACACCCGATGTTATTAAAATAAGACTGATTTAAGCGCAGGTAGCGCAGTAAATCCTAATTAAAGACGAAACATTTTTATTTAAGCGCACGAGTATACAGATAAAAAATTGTAGATATAATATATCATAAATCAACAGGATCATGAAATGTGAAAACTCTTACCCAAGTCCCAACTTTCATTTCTGTGATAGTCAATCTCCTTCTCCGCTATTATGAACCATATACAAGCCAGCCAATGCGCAACCAGACTGAAGGACAACATCAAAAGGGTCAATATAAGAGCTGAATACTGCGAATATCTATCCATCTTCTGAAGCAGACGGGCCAGTCGTAATAACCGCGTCAACTTAACTAGGTGAACATTTCCATGGGTTGACTCCTGTAATAGTCATGTAAACACTATAGTAGATGCATTATAAATAAACATCATGCTGCTTTAAGCACCGTTAGCGTTTAAGCTGACACACGTCATAACATCTGGGGCAAAGTCCAACTGGGGCAATCCCCAGAATCAGTCAGGCTAACAGCTGTCAACGGGTACTTAGCTTATGGCTTAAGGACATTAGACGTGTCTAAAACAAGTGCGGCATACACCAACCAAAATAGCAATTATATAAAGTTAAATGTGTATATTAATAAATAATTATCAGTAAGCATAGGACTAGCAATCACGACTGTTCTAAAAAGGGGTGATATTTACTCTTACATAATTTTCACATCGGTGGGGTTTCTTAAATACAATTTCGCTCTCTTTAAAGTTAAGCTAAATTTCTTAAAAACAGCAACTAAACCGTCGTTGACAAACCCGTAGGGAAACAAAAACCTATTTAAAAGTTAACAATGTTTGAAACGTAACTCATAATATTAAATTGAAAAATGCCCAAGAGTTTTCGTTTAAATTTTTCCGCTTTTTTGTTTCTTGATTCGAAGGTACTATACTGTGGCGAAGTTAAAGCAATTAGGTATATTTTAAACAACTAGGTGGTTATATTAATTAGTCGGAACTGAACTTACCGTTCCGCTGTATACATCTGAAGCGTAAAGTAGGTCAAAAGGAAGGGCGGCCAAGAGATCCACTATAAACCAACTCCGGATATAATTAAGGGCTATTGCTTTAAAATCTGACACTACTTCTCCTTTCTTACTTACAAAAGTTGTCCGGAAATTGAGCAAAATATCTGTAAAAAAATACGCTGTCACAAGTCTTTACATTAAAGGAATATATAAACTCAAATCTTTCATGAAAAAAAATACATAAAATTGCCTTTATAAACTTAGTTTTAAATATTATACAAAGCTTAACATATAATGACGTTATTACCACCGTCAATTAGCTAACTGGATGCAAAACTTATGGTATATGTTAAAATTGACAAAAACAAGAAAAACCGACTTTTTGTAAAACTGAAGAGCAAGAAATAAATTTTTTGGACAACTTTATGTAGTCATATGCTTCCTACTTTTATTCCTTTTTATATAGTAGCAAGCAAAGTGCCAGTAATTTTCTACATTACACGCTTTTCAGTGGCTAGATTTGCAATTATTTTAGTTTTATGAATCAAATTTCAAGTTGTACAAAATATTTCTTTTCCTGATTTGGAGGAGGCAAGGAGCTCTCCCGCCACATGACCATCAGCAGCTTTATTATGACAAGCATAAATAGCTTACCATAATCGAAACTATATACATAATGGAATCGTAATCCGTGCCAAAATTATTATTATGTAGTTCCGATGGCCATTCGTGGTCTTCATCATCAGATTCAATTAAACAAATTGTGCTTTGCGATAGCAAATGCTCAAGTTACTTTATAAAATACCCAAAGACTATAATATTGGAAGAGTTCTCTCGATTCCTTCAGGATCCCTTTAACAGATCTTGACCTGATGAAAATGGGACCACATGGAAAGTATACCGTTTCAAAGAAAAAACAAATTTTTGAAATTTTATAAATTTAAAATGCATATAAAGATTTTCGGAACCGACGGAACCTGCGACTCTCTGGCAATCGCAGCCTGAGCACTTTCTCCAATTAAGCTACGGCTCTCCTACCGTCGATGCCGAAATAAGTATATGCCTTTTACATCAGTCTTATAGTGACTGTAGCGTCTTCTAGTAGGAAAAGTTGCAGTTTCGATCTACTTTTTCAAAGGTCCATATTACAATAAGACACGTTTGAAAAAAGAGATGAGACATTGCTTGTTTTATAATTTTTGAAATTGTTTTTAAATTACAGAAGAGTTCTGATGTAACAAACGTAAAACAAAAATACAACCAAATTGAGAATCTTCTCCTTTTTTGTAAGTCTTTTAAAAATGACATTAAGATCAGGTTGATTTCATAATTAAACATTTAGGTGCTTATATGTAAGCACCTAAATGTTATACATACCGTTACTGTTTCGTATCTCACGAGATATAATAGATAGAAACAGTAAACCATTGAAATGATGCAAAATACACTGATTTTGCTGTCAGAATACCGAAAATGTTCTAACTAAGCAGAGGAAGAAGAGAAGCATGTCATACCAATTATAAATAGAGCTTCTACAACGACGTCACTCGTCACACTAATTCTTGGGTGGCCCTCATCAACAAAACTGGCATTATAAGGAACCACAACAGCAACGTAAAATGTGGCTATAAGGATCAGCCAGTCCCAGAAGGTTTTAAAAACGCCATAATGTGATATAATAAACCTTGACTTTTTTATTGCCGACGTTTTGTATTCAGGCAGCGGAGGATCGGATGAGTGTAGAAGGTTCTAAAATGATAAATGCATGAAATTAATCAATTATATGCGATTAAAATTATGTAATAAAATATGATATAAAGAAATGTTTTATGAAATGTATACATTACAGTTGTTTATTGTGTTATTGGGTTACCTTACTAACATTGTTGAGTTTTAATTTACTCTTCGTCTTATCTGGCTTATAATGTCCTGAAAGCTGGTAAAGTACTGCCCGGGAGCGCCGTCTGCCCATGTTCGCGGGCGAGGGCGCTTCGGGATCAAGATTGCCATTCGGGTCTGGAAGTAGGCAACTAGATTCAGCTCGGAACCGGGCGCCCAAAAGTGCCGCTGCGGGTACAAATGGGGATAACGCTAGAGTGACCACACCAGCCGAAGGCCGCACCGCGGCTCCTGTACGCACAAACCACCCTGTTACTATTTAACTCGCGCCACTATGCCTCTCATACGCGATGCTTATAAACACATCAGTGAACCTTGAAAATTCGTGTAGTAGGTACTCATTTCCATTTGCGTAATTAAATATGAAATGATTAAACGAAGTTGAAACGGAGCGATCAAAGTGATTGCGATTCAATACAGCAATTGCGTTTGAAAAAAGCATAGCGTATGATAGCACTCGCGTTTTATTTACTAAATCAGTTACTAATGAAAAAGTATTACGTACAAGATTTCCATGGAGCGAGGAGGATTTTGACAGAGAAATGTTCAATGGTCATGCGGGGATAATCGTAATGAATGTTCGTGAAAAGAAATGCTTTCGGGTTCGCTCAATGAATAACGAAAATGTGTATTAAAAGGGAATGAAAATCTTGTACGAATATAATATTATGAAATATAAAATTGATGAAGTGACAACAAATACACTTGATGATGATTCAATATAACAAAATCATAGTGTCCATTCTGTTGTACAATGATATCTAAACTAAACTAAACATTGATTTTTTATAGTAGGTAATAGTTAACGGGCCAAGCAGACAGCCCATCCGATGGTAAGTGGATAACCATCGCCTATAAACAGAACAGCATTTCATGGGTTCTATCAACCTAAGGCATAGGTAGTAGGTACTTCCCCGGAAAAGCTCTGTCACAAAAAGCTTTTCAATACTAAAATTGTGCTAAGTATACTTTTCCATCGAGGCTGTGAAAAGAATATGAAAGACTATTTTTAGTCCTATCAATTTAGTTGAGTTTAGATATCTACAAACGAAATTGGCACCATTGCTTATAGAATTTATAGTTGAAATGCGATGGGTTAAGTGATTTGTTGTCGCTCACATTTTTTTTGCCATTGAAGCTCATACTAAGCGAAAGAATATTAAGAACAAAATAGTTAACTTTATTTCATTTTCTTTATCATTTGAAATAACGTATACTTTGTTAGATTATTTATTATGAAAATTAATTTAAAATATATTACAATTGCTAAAACTGCTTAACTATTGCCGAAATTATAAAACCTACCAACTAGTTATTTATAATAAGGTCAAAAATATGAAAGAGTCCTAAAAAGGGAGACAAAAACCCATTCAATGCCTACAAAAAATCATGCATCCAATTAATCTACTTTCCAATATACTAAAAATATTAAATATGTATGGGTGTGTAGCGTCTGTATGATATACTCCATTTTTTATTAACGGCCTCATAATGTAAACAGTTTAGTGAAAGGTTTGTTTTAAAAATAGCTTACAAACCAAGTGTATTAAAATAAATGTTTCTTTTTTTTTTAATATCTAATCAACTCATTACCGGCCCACTACAGAGCATGGGTCTCCTCCCACAATGAGAAGGGGTTAAGACCACGACGCGCGCGCCCGGTGCGGATTGTTGGAAGAAAATTATTAGTTATCTCTTCGAGTGATCTATTTAACATTTTCAAATGTAATTTATATTATATCATCGTATCGTATAAGAAGGGATTGTGCTATAAAGTTAAGCTATTATATTGTCTGCAATAATCCTCTACAAGATCCACTAAATACTGAAAGAATGGATTGTGTTCGAGGAATAATATAAGAGAGATTAATAATGAATGTTCTAGAAGCTGAACAGGTACCTACTACATATGTATTGCATAATATTAACGTATTTTTATATTCAAAAGAGTAAAATGACAGGGTGGTTTTCATATTAGATGCTCCTTAAATTACTATTGAACTTTAAAACACATTTTAAAGAATTTATTTCAATGTGCCCTTATTGCTTTTCATATAAATAATTAAAAAATAGTATTAATAGCAGTTTATTATTAGGTTTAAGCAACTTATAGTCAACGTAGTGATCATTATCAACTTTTCTGGGCGCAGGCCTCGTATCTCATAGGAAAAAATGCTACTTCATGACGGTTAGGCAGTCTTAACTGAGGGATAGGCAAGGATTTATCAACTTTTAATCATAATTACTGCACACGTAGCGCTCGAATGGGAGGTTAATAAAAAAAACATTCAAGAAGTTTTAAAATCGGTCTCTCACCAGCAGGGCTTCATTTTACCGGTTGAACCATTTTAGTGGTATCGGAATATGTTTACGTCATGATACAAAAACGTGACACAACACTTATTTAAACCGGTTAATTACTTTTAAAATGGTTTTAAAAAACAAGACCAAAACGCTAGCCCAAATACCTAAATGCGAAACTGGGTAAATGACCGGAACCGGTTCGAAAATTTTACCGGTTTCCAAGCCCTGGCTCCTAGGCTTACACGTTATATTTTTTACCTATTATCGTAATTAGGTAACACTATTTTACTATAAGTACGTAAGTTTACGGGAGTATGTATATAAATTCATAAAAATGTAAAACGTGGAGCAATTTTAATTAAAATCAGTGCAGTAACCGTATGCATAAAACTTGACTATGAAACAGCTTATTATATACACGTAACACAATGAAGAGAAAAGAGCAATGTGGGCTAAAACAACTTACAACAATTAACTACTTCTCGCTACATAAACTCGACTAGTTGAAATAACATTTAATATTCATCACTGAATAGAATTCATTCTAATAAACACTTCAAACTTTACCGTGCTATGATGCGCGTAACTCGCTACTGCGAACTGGGATCTATAGGAGCTATGCTGGTCGATCTTATGAAATCTATGGCTAGAGCGACGAGCTCAGTACACGTTATTACAACAAATATCTAATACAAACGAAAAAATATTCGTGAATGAGGACCATCCGAAGTGGGCTACAAAAGTTCTTAATTTGATTCAATTTACATTTTTCTTACAAAAAATTTAGCCTCGCCTTTTCGAAGCACTTACCGCTGTCGAACTCCTCATTAGTGTTCATGGCGGCCATCTTGGTGTTGGTGATATCCTTGAACGAGGCGAGGAACAAAACCACTTCTCGTTTTTCATTTTTAATTGGGACGATATCGAGCAGGCACCAGAACGGTGTACCTGTAAAAATTTAAATAATGTATCATATCTTATTGAGATTACTTCATCTATAACTGCCAACCCACAAACCAAATACCTCGGTGGTAGTGGTGAGTATGATCGAATGTAGATCACTGGGTCCTGGGTCCGATCCCCGGGTAGGCCAGTGAAGCGAGTGAAGTGAGTTTGGAAATGGGCGGTGATTCACCCCCATGCCTTGGAGAGCACGTAAAGCTGTTTGTCCTGCGCCTGATCTTTTTTCCGTTCACGTTGGATCTGCAACCTGCAGTCTGTTATCCTTTTGTTCTCCTTATCCCAAGGATATAGTGTTTATTTGTATACCGCTTCTGTCTGTGTTTTTTTTTTATTCTTCTTCTGTATTTTTTGTGTGCAAATAAAGAGTATAAATAAATAAATTTGCTGTTCCAACGGACCATGGGAGAGCGGAAGCAGACATACTAGTTACCTTGCCAAAGCCAACCCATATTCTTTATCGGTTTCTACGCGGCACCATACTTCAACGCTGATTCCCTTGATTGCAAATCCCACCGACAAAGCACGTCTTAGTCGGTGGTAACCCTCAGGTAACAGACCAGAGCAGAGAAAATTTATAAATTGCTAATTGCCCAGCTGGGGATCAAACTCGGGATCTCTATATAAGAACACCGCGCCCACCCACGTCGCGTAGAGAATCAAATAGTATTTATTTACTACATGTTGACTGCTGTTCGGCGCAGTGGGCGACCCTGCTCTCTGAGTCCAAGGCCGTTGGTTCGATTCCCACAACTGGAAAATGTGTGATGAACATGAATGTTTTTCAGTGGCCGGGTGTTTTTATGTATATTATAAGTATTTATGTAGGCAATATTCATTAAAATATTCATGAGTCATATTGGTAGGTACCCTTAACTCAAACTACGCTTACTTTGGGGCTAGGTGACGATGTTTGTATTGTCGTAGTATATTTATTTATTTTATTTCTGTTCTTTTCCAGTAATTAGTTTCAATGTTCATCATTTCGTTAGAACAAATCTTCTTAAATGAGTGGGGACCAGCAGCTGTGTTTGTAAAAGTTTAATTTGGACGAACGGAATCGTAAAGTTGTTATTGGTTTTTGTTTACGAATGCGATTCGAGTGAACTACACTCTCGTGGAAGCTTTAATGGAAACATTATTTGTACTTAGGTACACTGCTGATGGTTGCGCGTGCATACTACTTTTGTTATAGTAAATATTTACAATAGTAGGTATAATAGATAAACTTAAAAGCCTTTTTCTAATGTTTAATTTGCATGTCGACATGAGAAAAAAAAGTATTATTTATTAAATTCAAATGAAGTTGTTATCTATCTATCTATCTATATATATATATATATATAAAAGAGAAATTGTGTGGGTATGTTCCGTATAGGCTCCGAAACGGCTGGACCGATTTCAATGAAACTTTCAGGGAATCTCCGGATTGACCTGGCGAGTAATCCTGTAAAGTTTGGTGACGATTGGAGCACTCCTATTTTTGAACTGTCAAACGGTCAAATACAGCTTTTATTTACTATGATGATATTCTATTGTTGGGTGTACATGGGTGTAGATAATTATCTTCACCCGCTCAAGAAGGGAATAAAAGAGAATGAATACGGAGAGAAATAATATATTATGAGACCGCCACAAAATTACGGATTACATATTTTTTCAAAACTCAACAGTATAAATATCAAATGAATGGTCTCGACTTGTAGAATAATATACACTATGACAAAAATTCAAGATAGAGCCAGCACAAAAAAAAGGTTAGGTTTAAAGTTCAAAATCTTTAAAGTACCTACATATTTTTTCTTGCTGTATTGGCAATAACGACAGTTTTATCGAGTTTCCAACAAGTTAATTAATTAAAGCATCCAAAAGGGAAAATAGCTTCGACAAAATATTAAACATAGTTTATATGAAATGAAAAATGTTTACCATTCTTTTACGGGCTCTTTTCAGCAAACAGTTTGATGCTGCGCTAGGAAATTCTCAAACAACTTTGTAGGTACATGTTGCTGTGGTCGAGGTTAACCACATTTTTATCACCATTTTATTATTTTAGAAACTTGCTAGGAATTATGTCTATTAAGACACGAGTTGGAAATCAATACTATAAAAGTACTATAAATGTACTAAAAATAATAATTATTATTTCTGAATTTTCTCTGGTCTGGTGGGAGGCGTTTAGCCCCCTGCCATATTAGACTGCAACATCACTTACCATCAGGTGAGATTGCAGTCAAGGGCTAACTTGTAGTTGTATAAAAATATATATATATATTTAAAAAAAACCATATCGATTAAAAGTCACGAAGCGTAAATTTTTTACCATTGAAGAACAAGTTTAAAATTACCAAAACTTTTTCTGATTAACTTAATCAAATGTGTAATCTGTGTGCAGTGGCTTACAGTGACATAAATGCAAAAAAAATGTCCAGTATCCTATCCATTTTTTTAATGATTTCAATTAGTATCGAAGATGGAATGACGGAGGTCTAGGTTTCAAGAAGTCTATAAAATTGTGCTACCTACACAGAGCTTTCATTATCATGGTGACCCTATTTTACTGAGCCCGAGAGGAAACGTAACTTTTAATGAAACTAGAGAATATTTTTGCATACCTACATCGCAATTATATTTTTGATTAATTTTGTTTTAAATCTACATGTTTGATTTAAAATTATGATAAATTAATTTTTCCCATACAACATTTCACATCGGTTTCCCGTTGCTTAACTTCGAAAGGTTTCAGTTTTATATTAACTAGCCTTTGTCCTGCTTCAACTACTGGGCTATGAAATCCAAAAATAAGTTTTAAAATCAAACTGGTAATTTGAGAACATGTTCTGTTTTGGTCCCGATCCCCATTTTAATTTCAACGGAATTAGAAAAATATAATTTAAAAATATTTTAATCATAAATTTAAAAATATATTTAAAAATGTCGAAAAAAAACCGTGATATAATGAATTTCAGTACAGCATTCTATCATCCGTTTGGATGATAGAATGCTGTACTGAAATTTTAATGTTCGCAATAATCTAATTGTTTGAGATTCTCTTGTACGGGAATCAAATACATGGGAGTGGATATAAGATATACCTTAGGTAGGTATGTGATAGTAGCACTTATGAGATGATACTTTAAACAATGCCTTCGACCGAGAGCTCCTTACTTTCAAGCGTAGTGCTACAAACCTCAAGTCATACTTGACTATAAATTAGAAAGGAGGCAGGTGGGTGCCTCGATTTAATCTATTTCCTCTTTCATGACACACTACGGTACTTTATGCAAATGAATAACGCACTGTTAGTAATTTCTTTTGCATTTAGATAGCAGCTGAACGAAGTCTTTCTTTCAATAATAGGTTTGTTTTAAGAGCTTTAAATTGATCATTCGAGTCTATTGAAGATTTAAACAACATTATTAACACTAGCGACGTGTCCTAATTTATGTACAGCATATCTTGATAAACAGCGTTCAAAATATTGACGAATAAAATAATAGGCCGAGCGATCTGGGTCCATTGTATTATTTTTTCACTTGCTTGAACCTATGATTTCTTCAAAAGTATTTGTAACAATAATATACAATAAAGGACTGTTTTAATCTAAATTAAATACTATATAATAATACTAATATTGTCGTATTTAGTTGTATAAAAATCCATACTTAATAAAAGTAAATGGCGTCGCAAATAAGTAGTGCTGTTGTTCGAAATTCCACTTATCCACTTGCCAAACGTTATTAAAAATTAAATGTAATAAATAATCAAAATTCTTCTGTTTCTTAAGATCAAGAAGTACATATTAAAAAAATATATCATCAAAATAATTCCATGCTTCATTTGGAAAAAGAAATCTGGAAAATTTTCATTCACTTTAGGTGTGTTAGATAAAATGAAAAGAATAAGTAGGTGGGTATACATTCTCGTCTACCATCTCCACGGCCTACACAATAAACGAGCCTATTATTAAACTAAGCGTCCATTTATTTTCATGAAGGCAGTAATTTACCATCTTCATGAAAACGAAACTGTTTATTTTGGGCATCATTTACTGACTTTATTAATGTTAAATGGATGCGCGATGATACCAATGATTCAACCGATTTAATTTTTCGATAATAAAGACCAAATTATTGAGATTTTTAAAACGTCAAATTTTAAATGTTTATAAATTATTTGTACCATCGAAAATATTAAGTTACATACACCTAGTAGGTATGTACACTTAGAAACAAACTGCTTATTCAGCTAAAATCTGCAAGAACTAGAAAATCTGGTTTATGCCCCGAAACATGACCCTAGGGCCTTCTCGTATATGCATAACTATTAGCCTTATCCGCGATTGTTTCGGTTTTTAGACGTCCGACAGGAACCGTTTGTTTTCCCGGGCTAAAAAGTATTAGGTATACTTCTGTCCCTATGAAAAGCTATGTCAAGATAGATTTCACAGCTGCCGTATATAGGAAAAGAGTTCATTATTTAACACCTATCTAGGAAGACAAAAATGTATTCGAATTGCAAAATGTCTATCTATTATCTTTTGGCATCTATATTTTATGGAAGATAGCTATCTCTGCCAAATTTTGTCAAGGCTTTAGCCAGTGGTTAGGCAGACAGACGCATTTTTGATTTCACAATATGATTATGGGTTATGTAATTTTCAATAATTACCGTAGTTTCTAGAACGTTAACGATTATAGATTGTCAACACCTATTACCATCTTACCAAACGACTTTTTAAATATGAAGGAAACTTACCATTTTTCTTATAGAATATGAGCTCAAGCTTAAGCTCGTGTTTTGAGTCCAAGGCCGCGTCGATTTCATGGCGGTGCTCTTCTCTCGTGTCGGGTCCATGCAGGAACTTACACGCGCAGCCCTTCTGCATAATGTGTGCCCGGGCCCAGCCTGTCAGCTCGCAGAACCCATCCGAACAGTACACGATGGGGTACGATGGCACTTGCGCATTCCCCAACACGAAGTTGCTATCTGAAAATAAAATCATAATTTATTTTTCAGACAAAAAAATAAATAAATTTGTTTTACACAGATCAAAGTCTTCGAAGTGATGTCTTCGAAGTCATGTTAGCTAACTACGAAATTTTAAGAGTAACTCAGCGGATGATAGAGAAAGGTACGCTCGGATTTTCTCTACGCGATCAAATCCTTAACAGAGTTACCGAAATAGTTCAACGATTCGCGATGGGGAAGTGACAATGAGGTCGCAAAGTACTGGAACAGGACGCTATCTATATCGATTAACATAGCGTCGGAGGAAACTTAGTGGATAGATGACATCAACGAATTGCAAAGATCCAATCGATGGGGGGCGGGGGGGGGGCGCATCAGTTGGCATGATGATGACAAGGTAGGTAGTGACAGTAGAGACATGATGTTGATAGGATCTAGTGGATATCTAGATCCTATTTTTTGCTATTTAAGGATATCTGGTCTTGTGAACTCGTCGCTCTAAAAGTCTTGAGATATTATGGGACAAAAAGGTTGGGGTCTTAGCCTATGGATGATCATGTACCAGTATCATTTAAGAAATTATGAAACCTTAAGGAGAGATCTTTGATAGAACCCAGTTGGTTTAGTTACAAAACACGTAAAACTAACAACACCCAGTCGTGCTTGTGTCGGCGGTTAAAAAGAACAAAGTGAAGTACGTTCGCCCAGAGCAGCGCAGGTATGAGACCTACTAAATAAACAGTCACGACTGACGCGTTTCCAGAGAAACAAAGGGAATTTGGGACGGGCTAATCAGGGACCATAATGAATAGTCATTTTAGTATGTGATTTATTAATGTAAAATGTAGTATTCGCTGGGATCACCTTAATTTACCTAATTTCCCATTATTATGCTAAATGTGGCTCTCGCAAACGCCGATCTATCATCTATGTAATTGTTATTTTAGGTGAAATATAACGTACTTGGAAACATACGTAGATATCTACGTACAGTTGAATACAGAGTAAGCAATTTCGTAAGCCGATTAAGTTTTTATGTTAACTTTGCTTATTTCAGGTTTATGCTTGCGGATTTAATTCGGTTTATATGTAGGTACGTAAATTTTGTAAAATTGTAATGTTATGTGATTTCACTTCTAGATATATATTTCTACTTACATGTTAAGTGGAATTTACTCCGTACATTGGCATGTTTGTTATGTGACAATTTAAAGAAGTAGTGGAGCTTGTTGTGGAAACTATGCTAATTTCTTCCGTTTAGGGTTACGGTGTAGTAACAGTTTTACACTAACCATAAGGTGCACCGTTTCCTTGGCCCGTCAATTATTACTATAATTCTTTTTAAAGGGGAATAACTTTGTCATACATGATTTTATCGAAACTTTAACCTTTTACACAGCGCACACAGCGAAAAAAAACCCGATTTTGAAACACTCTTCATTGGTGCTATGCTCCTATTAGTAGTAGCGTGATGATGTATAACCTAAAGCCTTCCTCAATAAATGGGCTACCCAACACTGAAATAACTTTTCAAATCAGACCAGCTGTTCCTAAGATAATCGCGTTCAAGTAAAAAACTAACTCTTCAGCTTTATATATTAGTACTTATGACATCTACTAGCTGACCCGCGCAACTTCGTCTACATCTTATCGGCTTATCGGTTTTAATATCTTAAAAAAATCAAGTACCTAATTGCAGCGCCACCAACCGGGTCCAGTTTCATTTCCAAACGCATGCGTTCGATTGTTGTCCCATATGCCTTGCCTGCCTCGACTTGCTGACTTAATCGTGAAGAGTTATGTCCTTTATCTCTCCGACAATATTCGGATCTGCATTAAAATTTGACGATACATGCTTGATGCACTTTCAAATTAAAATTAATTATTAAAATATAGATCTTTGAAGAAAGAGGACGAAACTCGTTAACTTGTAATACTAGTCTCCTAACACGACGATCGTCTCGGAAGCATCGAGGGGAATGGAATTCATGTAGAGGAAACTCTTTTTATAGTTGCGGCACACTAAGCTAGGACAGCATTATTCATTCTGATTAGACTCCATTTAGCTGAAACTCTTACAAAAGTACCGGCAGTCAACATAGATAAAAAAAGGAATTTTCATTACAGTGATAGCATGCCACTTTACGTTATTTTAATACTATTATCTTTTAGAGGATGAACGATGAAATTGCAAGTAGGTATAAAGCACAAAAGACGTGAACACCATTCATGTAAAACTGTGTAATCACTATTCTACGCATTTACTTCGGCCCGCCAAACCAAGTTCCTTTATACAAAAGACCCTTTTAGTTAAAATAGGTCCTTACTAAAAGGGCCCGTCGCGTCGTATCCACAAAAGTTAGTTTTATTAGCATACATAATGTATGTCTAACGTCTACCGTAAGTTTAAGAAAAGATATAAAATAAAATATAGCACCGAATAAATTGTTTTTCTCCTGATACTAATCCGGCTTTTCGACGCTTTTGCCGAAATCCAAAATACCGATAGAAAGTTGGTAAACTTCGGCTGTAGATCTTTTATATACACACAAATGTCTAATAATATGAAATAAAATAAAGAAAGAACCGTCATTCCTAAGGTAGACAGACATTGAGTTATTATATTAAGTAGGTACAATATCACAAAAGGGGTGTAATGTTTTAACGGTTCACATTTTATATGTATCTGAGTTTCTTTATTCCACTATAACATCTAAATAACTTAACGGATTTGAATCCAGTGCATGCTGCGACTACCTCTAAGTGAAATTATGTGTAATAACTATAATACATGTAATTTTGTTGGTAGTTCTAATAAAAAAATAAAAAAAAAACGGGCAACCGGAGGAGGCTAATCTAGGTTATTTGTACCCGAATAGTTACCAAAGCTGCGTACCAAAGTTGTTTACGTCCAACTTGTAAGCAGGTAGGTGCTTTCTACGTCTATTGTTAGCTATAAGAGCCCTTTGCCCTTTATAACCTATATTTACACTAACTATTAGTTAACACAACAGCTGACTATTAACGAAACTTGATTAGACAATTTGACGGGTAGTTCGAAACTACTCAATCTTTCTGTTGTTCTGAGAAGTTAGGTCCATTAGTAAACTTTACAAATTAGCTAATAAAAGGATTTTGTAGCAAATAGTGTTAAGCTACCAACGAGTGGTCAATGAGTAGTGTGACCAGTGTTTTGGTACTAATTTTGGAGCAATGTTTTGGGATTATTGCTATGTTGTAGGAATGCCTTGGGATTCTTCACAACACATAAAACTAACAATAATTACGTAAACATGATATCTAGTAAACTATTAACAGCCACATTAATGTTTTAGGCTTTTAGACACAGTGCGGCACTTCGCAGGACGTGTATCTTGCATGCCCTGCGAAGTGCCGCGTTGCTCCGTTTAAAAGCGATGTTTAACCTTCAGGTGGGCTATTTTCTAGATCCGTCGATAAAAATTAAAGGCAAGGCAAGAAGCGGTAATAGCCTAGAGGTTGGCTCAACTTTTAAGAGCAGGGTTCGAACCGCACCTCTAACTTCTTTAAGTTATGTGCGTTTTAAGCAAATAGAATATCAGTTGCTTCAACGGTAAGAAAAACAAACCACTAATACGCACTGGTCAGCGTGGTGGACCATGGCCTTAACCGTTGTGGTAGGAGACCCGTGCCCTGTAGTGGGCCGGTAATGTGCTGATATGGTGATGATGAAGATGATGCAAGACTCTATTTTGCAATACCATACCTACTCTCGATTGTGTTGAGTGTCAACAAATTGTATACTAAGAATTGACAATGTTAATGAACAAAAATATGTTAATATAAACAATGTTAATGTAAACTACGAGACGCTGCATATGCTCAATAAATCAGAAACTAATGTAAAGATCTCTTTGAGTTGAGAGACACGAAAAGGACTGAACAAATATTTCCGTAATATTTTAATTTAGCGTTTAATTATGAGGTTTTCCTAAATTAATTAACAAAAAGGTGTATTAAAATTGGACAGTGAGAAGCATAACCACCATAAAAGCTTAAGGGCGTTAATGTAAAACTGTTGAATCACTGAGTATTTCAGTGCGGTAAGTTGACCCACTTTCAACTATTAAAAGTCCCTTTAAATTAGAATAGTAAAAGGAATACTTTACACACAAAGTACCTAAACATGTCTTTCCCCAGTAAGGGACTGTATCATTATACTCCTGTCATCACAAGCTATAAAATGTGCTCATAAATACCCAAAAGTGTGGGATTATTAACGAAATATTTACTTATAAATTAAATAGATGCGTTAGAGTTTTGTGTTTAAATATTCAACGACATGTCTTTATCTAAAACCTTTCTGGTGACCAAATTATCAAGTATTACGATATCTTTACCAGCTAACTCATTCGTTGCTTATCGATTGGATCCTTGAAACTGCAGTTTGTAGCACTAGGCTGATTATGATATCATTATAGATCACTGGACATTTAATGGACTGTTCTATAAGATTAAAGTTATAATTAGGGTTTAATGGCCTATTGTATAAGTGCTATTTGAAACATCCCACTCTCTTATGTGTCTTGAAAAGGAAATAATAACAACACCCTCTAAACTTCCAAAAGATTACATTTCTTAAAACTTTATCTGCTGTTAAAGCAAAGCTTAAAAACCGCTGAAACGGCATGCAATAAAATTTTCATTAACGTAAAGATAACAATCTGCATAGTAAACTCCGGGATGTTTTATTAAGATGCGACGATGGAAAGCTGAGAAAATTAAGGAACGCTGACTGAGAGTGGCTAAGGTTACCAACGATTTAAAGTATTTCTGGATTTTCCAGATCAAATTATACATTAATAAGTGAAAGGTGATTTTATAAGCCATCTTTACTAATTCATCAATAGCTATAACCATTTCACTGGCTGTGCCTTTCTCAAGCCTTTCTCAACGGGAGGCTTTGCTCATCATCCACCACGCTGGGTAGAATTGTCGGTAACCGTCAGCTATAAGAATTATTATGACAGCCACTTTTATTAATAAAACACGTATGTATGCTTATATGCTTATTGCTGTATATATGTATGCTTTCAGTTAATTTTTTTCCTAACTTCTAGGGTTCCATATCTCATGAAACAGAACTCCTGTAGAATAATTCACGTGCCTGTTCGTCTGATACCTACAGCATTTTCTCCAAGTTTACGATGGGCAAGGGACAATATTTTTATTTGAAAGGAACATTACAATGAAATATTTAGTCTTTAAATATAAAAATTACAATCGCTCTGCGGTGTATTATGTTATATAGACTATATGTACTTACTCAATTTTGACTTCGTTGTATAAAGAACATAGATAAATAACAAATACCGCAAGAAATTTTTATTTTACTCGCTACCTTTTTTTTCAAATGGACCTGGATTTTAAAGAACGTTTGGCAAACCTACTAACGACCGTGTTGGGACTTGGTAGCAGTTCTTCACGCGTTTTTTTTCTCACTAAACGTTACGAAGTAATTGATAAAAATTCCTACTACCAGCATTTTTCATTCTCTCATTTATTACATGCCCTCTTTTTACTCGCGCCTTCTTCCGCGTAGTGTTCCTGTTTTCATTTTTCCAGCTTTATAAAGTAACTTGTGAAAGTGTAGTCAATATCGATCCACTGCACCTGGACCAACGCGCGCTATATCTTATGTGCCGAACTATGTTGAACTTTTCCCGGCTCTGTCGTTTTTTACAGAGTTAGTTTTTCGAATCACTTAAAACAAATTTGGGGATACGAAAAAAAAGTAAAACCCATATTTATGATCCTACGTTGTCAGTCTGTCCTCCGGTTTTACACATAGCAAAGCCATGTTATCTTCTTAATTAATCCACGTATGTGACTGTTCGTACGAGACCGTTGGACTAAGTTTGTTTTCAGCATCAGAACCTATAGGTTACAACCCGATGATTGGTTTTATGGCTTAAGTGGTGAAATAAATCAGAAACTAAATGTAAGAAAGCTTAAAGTATGGGTCAAGACGGGTATATTACAAATTTACCATTTAAATTTGTGGCCCTTCTAATATAAGTAAGTACATGAGTTTATTGTAATATGGGATTTGGATTCATGTTAAGCATAGTTTGAAAAAAAGAAAGTTTTAAAGCAACTGATCTCTTACCGGCCGCGTTGGAGCTGTCGTCCCATCGGACTATGAGAGTTAAGGAATAGAATGTGCACTTATGTCTGCGCAAACACTCGTGCACAATAATATCTCCCGCGTAGTTGGAAAATCTCTCTGGAGAATGACCACCGTAGCCGAAATTGGTCAATCTCCACTGGAACTGTTAAGCCATATTCAGTAATTACGATATTTACCTTTATTATATATTCATTAACAACACTAGGTACCTCTTTGATATTAATAAATCTACAAACTTTAACTTCAAACTTCTGATCGGTATAATATTATAAACTTAACTCTTGCAACAAAACAACTGGAGTATTATATGAAAATTTACAGCACACATTATGGTACACATACAGTAAGCGAGCCTTAACACTCTTCTCTCGAATAACTTTCATAACGTACTTTAACTAACAAAGTTAACAAAGAGTTTTTTGCAACGGATACATAGAAGGGAAGGTTATGTACGCGCTATTATATTATATACTACTGCATTATACCTACGCATTTCCCTTATATTATTACCTACTATGTAGTTTTTATATGTAGTTTTTTAAACGCGTTATATTCTACCCGCATTTACCGTAGTAAAATTGCCTGTGTAGCGTGGAAAATTACAAAAGCAGTTATGAGGGAAGTTTATAGTGATCGTAATCTGTGGCCTATTTCGTTGCAAAATTATGAGATGCACTTTAACAGTACATAGACAATATAACGTAGTAGGATTGTCGTTAAAAAAATCAAAATTTGGGAATAGCAGTAGTAGCAATCATAAAAATTACTACCATTCATTTATCTAATGGTGGTAGTACATAAAAGCTTGACAAAATGTAAAAAATTTAAATTATAGTCACAATACCAATATAAATAATTATATATATACCAATATAAATAATTATATATATAACCATAATACTCTTATTTTGCTTTCCGAAATATTGTTTGAAATAAAGGACGAAATATTAAAATTATATTTTCGGTGTTCCATAACTTTAAAACTACTTACTGCAATTTCAAAGCGTCTTTGCTACGAAACATCAGAGTTTACTGTATCAAAGGAACGAATATATATAATATTTAGTATCCTAGGTAACTAAAAGCAGGAGCAATTAGAACGTATTTAAAATATATTAAGGAAAAGCAAGGAAATACATTCAACTTATTCATTTAATGTCTTAGTTTCTAGAAGAGATTTTCCGTTTGTTATAACGAATTTTAGGCAAAAAAAACATCTCAAGAATGTTCAACTATCAACAACGCAACGATTGCTTACTTCTAGTCCATATAAAGATAAAAAAAGATAAAAAATCATAAAAGCTCGACTAACTGTCTCATCTCATAACATCAGTACAAACCCGGTCCTTTCGAATGCCTTCGTAATTCTCTGAGTATACCTTCATATTTCAATTGTATATCCCACAGTTTAAAAATAAATGAAAAGTTTAAATTCCTTGTGCTTTCCTTTGTTTATAATACTTTTTTTTGAATTTTTCAACAAATGGCGGGAAAAACTTTTTTTGCAAATCGATTAATATCTTGTTTTATTAGAAAAACGATAATATGATGAATAAGAAAAAATAATAATTATGAGGCCCTAGTTTAGTTTATAAGATGTTTATGTGTTATGTTTTACGTTTGGTGTGTAATATTATGAGATGCACTAAGTGTATATTTACTAAGTGTATATTCTTTATTAACGTAACAACCTTTACAGTAACTGTAACTGTGTAATTTAAACGTTATTTTCCTTGTAAGGGCGATTTTCTTTTAACCATTTTCTAACACGGCTTAGGAAGTTTCATTTCAATTAATTCCATTAGATTACTTAAGTTAACCGAAAGCAAACAATTAGCCGTACTTGTGCAAATACATTAGACAGATATAACACAAAGTTGACTAAGAAATGGAAATGTAATTTTCTGATGAATATTAATTTATCTTTCCCCACAGACTACGAGTATATATTTACCTGGCTTTCAGAAATCTCACTTCACGTAGAGACCACAATATAAATAATTTTATTGTACATTGAAATCCAAAATAGCTCACCCCATTAGTAAAGTACTAGTTATTTTGTTGTTATTTTTCTTAAAGAAAAAAATTCAATGTTGATTACAAAGGTGCCAATTCTGTCGTACATAATCTCTACAGTAAACTTAATTGACATGTTTAAAATTAGTGCTATTCTTTTTCAGATTTATGGACAACAGTATTAGCACTAATGTTTCTTAAACTCGTATACCTACTGCTTGAGTTTTTGTTTGTTTCAAGTATTGAGTGTTGACTTTACAATGAATAATTGTTAAGTCATTGTAAAGTCAACATCTCCTGATGATGCTCCGGTTTCGGAGCGAAACGTGCGAAGAGGGTGTATTGCCGAGGATCTGTTTGGTGTGGAGTATAAGGATTGAAGAAATTATAAATTACACCACATAGATTCTCCTGCTTTTCGCGGAGTAGGTATAGCAAATTAAGCTTAATTTTGATAATACAAGCGAAAGCTTCTAAAGATGTTGGTTGAAGCTTTTCGCGAGAAGACCATTGACTGACACGACGATCGAGACTATAACGGTCAACTCAGTGTTATGTTTATTATTACAAATAATCATCTTAGTACCCATAACACAAGCTAGCCAAAGCCAGACCAGGGGAAAATCAGAAATAATAAATTCCCAAATTGAATTTTTGAAATGAAATTGAAAAAAAAAATCATAGCGCTCACCGTTGCGCCAGGGACGTCGTCGAAAATACAGTTAAATCCTACAGTAAAACTCAATTTCTGATCCGTAGGCGAACATGACGTGCACTGCATTAACGAGATATTATATCTAAACCAATAGAAAAAAGAATACAAACGCATAGTATTTCATTTATGGACAGGGAACAGGATAAATTACTAAGAAAATGCGGTGATACCACAGTGGGTAGGAGCTCGACTTTATTTTCAGGGGGCCGAGTTCGAATCCCAGCACGCACTTCTAACTGTTCTAAAAATGTGCGTATTAAGTAATTAAAAATACCACTTGCTTCGACGGTGAAGGTAAACATCGTGAGGAAACCTGCATGCCTGTGAGTTCTACATAATGTTCTTAAAGGTATGTGTAGTACACCAATCCGCACTGGGCTAGCGTGGTGGATGGCCTTTACCCATTCTCATTGTGGGAGGAGATCCGTGCTCTGTAATGAATCGATATGATAATGATGTTACCATCGATCATTTCATAGTTATATGAAAATCGATTTCTGTCTTGAATCTTTTTTTTAAATTGCCACAAATGCGGGTTTAATGTTTCTGTTTACTTTGGTCGCTGTACTTCACTCTTAATCTGTTTAGTAAATTTGCTAGAAATATATAAAGCGGGCATACACAGTAAATACTGTTGGGAGGAAAACCAACAAAATTGAAAAACATTATTTATTTACGCATTGATTGATCCGCCAAACTTATGGGAAGTCAGGAAGTCAAGTGTTCTGCGGAAAAATTGTTTTATTGTTAAGTAGAAGTATGGTAACAAACTTTTAACATGTAATTTTTTGTGGCAAAGCAGTTTAGAAGCCTCGGCGGAAATGACGTCTGGCTACTTTTCCGGCCTCGACATTAGTGTAACTAATGTATTCTATTTGTTTCATTAGATTACTGTTTATCTTAAAAAAATCTTATCTTGTATAAATAAAGAGTATGAAAAAACTGGTAACTGCTATGATACGACAGAATCAGTTCATCTGCAGTTAGCAAAAACGCCAAATTGATGAGGGTGGGTGGTCCCGGCAACGAGTTACGCCCTAACCCTTACATGCCCTTTCATCGCAACTCGATCCCGCATTTCTTATCGTTTTCGGGTTGTATGAAATGCATCATTATTTATTTTATGCGTTAATTATACCTACTAACTTAGTAGTGTACGTACGTGTAAGAGTTTGTAATGCTTCCTTAAAAGAGGTGTGTTGATAATAATTTCCAGATCATTTTGACTGATGGTTGTTGTTGATATATATTTTTTTTTTAAATAAATAAATCATAATATTAATTGTATTTATATTTATTAATTCATAATCATAAGTTGTAGTAGATAAACAAATTATTATTTATTTATCTACTCAAACTCATATTTAAGTATAAATACTTATGTACGTTATGGTATGTTAAAAAATGTATTAGTATATTTATTTTACGGTTACATGTTGTATATGAAACGATGGTAGCCCGCTAGTGAGGACTTCATCTTCACTTTCTCACGCATCACTAACTTTTCTAAGTTATGTGCGTTTTTCGTAATTAAAATATCACTCGCTTCAAAGGTGAAGGAAAAATATGGTGAGGAAACCTGCATGCCTGAGAGTTCTTCAGAATGTGTGTCTCAAAGGCGTAAAAGTCCACCAATCCGCACTGGGCCAGAGTGGTGGACTAGGGCTTAAAATCTTCTCATTGTGGGAGGATATTCAACCCGACTGGGCTGGTAATGGGTTGGTATGATGATGATATTATTAAATAACAACTATTTCCTCATAATCAAATTGATAGTGACTTTATTGGTAATGTTAAAAATGATACCTGGCAAAAAAGGACATTCATTTTTCGCATAATCGATATGAAATTTAGTGTGCAACTCGGAAACACAACCCATTCTCACCCCAGACGTTTGTAGGCTCGAACGTAACGGTGGCGTTCATAGTTTGTGGGTCTTCCGTTTTGTTTAAGAATCTACTAGTTACCTAGTATTAGAGTTACTATCGGCGTCAGGCCCTGACATGGGGTAAGTTTAAAAAAACATTGGTTTGTATTTTCCGTAACATATAAAAAGGCATTTTGACTTTAGCTAGAAGTGAATTTATAATCCTGTATAATTATTTTAATACCTTTGTAGCCTTCGTGTTAAGACGAGTAGTTATTCTAATTTGTAGTGCATTTGTATATTCGATGCAGTAAATAGTTTAGAAAATGTTGGTATTACGATAATAATCTAAAATACAGATATAATGCGACCTTGCTCTCGATTTTGGCCGCGATAATAAAGATCAATAGTACATTGATAGTCAGGGATGCATCTAAATTATCATATACAATTAGGATAAGTACACCTTGGAGGAATTATATTATTTTTAGAAATTATCGAATGGTCTCTACATTATCAGATGAGAGACCTTGCTCTTTATCGTACAACCGTCGAGACTTTTCTAATAGTCCCAAACTCTGTTGGCCTTACATTTGAAACGCTCTGTCATTTGAAAAGTGCTCTTAGTTGAAGTGTGGACAAAACACTGCCTAGCTATTCCGACGTACAAACGCGAGTCATAAAATCAAAATTGAATTGAGTGTGATCAGAAAGAGATCTCACTTCAGAGACATGACAATATGGCATTAAAATTGTTCTAGCAACCGACGATTTTACGGTAACGTGACTGCCGATACCATAAATCACGGCACGGTCTTTGAAACTTATTTTAATAATGAGCGCGTTGTCGCTCGGTGTCATCTCTCAGTCGGTGCAGGCATTAAGACAAAAAATCATTACGTAGCTCGATCATCATCCTGGAGATAGACATAGGATAATATTTATATATCGAAAGAGCTGCTGGTAAAGGTTACCCACTGTATTAAAAAATAAAATTCTATTTTTTTAATCCAGCGTAGTTCACAGCTTAGCGCTTATTCCATCTCGGTAAAATTTTGCATAGAAATTGTTGTTGGTTTGCCTCCCAAAACTGATCATAGGATACATTTTATCCTGGAAGCATACCGAAAGGAGTCCTGCGGGGTTTTTTTAAAAACCCAAAATAAACGCTGACAAAGTTGCAGCTTGCTTAGCGGAATTCCTGTAACAACCGTCCGACCCCATTATTTGACCAGCAGCACCGCAGCACCATATTGATGGATTCTTATCTCAGTAAGATACACACTAATTTGTAATGATTCAAAATTAAATTTTGTCTTCCCTTCAAAAGGCAAGAATTTAAAAAAACTAATACAAATTTGAATCAGGAAAAACATACGAAAGAAGCAAAAAAGCTTGTAAAAATGTAAATGAAGATTCCGCAACGTGGAAGGAGCTATAATATCCTAATGTTTATTTTTCATTTGTTAGTTAGGTAGCTGATGTTTATACCAGGAAAATGGTAAACAAAGAAAAGCCCTGAGAGCAGAAGATTATGTAATACCAATCTATATTCTAATATTTTATCTAAATGTGAATATTTTTGTTTTTTTATCCATATTTCGTGCAGCAACGGATCATTGACGTGATTTGTAGGGTTTCATACCAGAATAGAAAAACGAACACGACAGTTTGGCCCAAGTTTATATTGAAGTAATTATTCAAAATATCGACTGTATTTCGATAATGTGTATAGTACTTATTTTTAATTAAGGTAACAAAAATTGTCAAAAAAAGAACGCATTGCAAAGGGGCAAAGGTAGTGTAAAAAGTTTTTAAGTATGTTAAGTGGGATGTTATAAAAAAGAAGTTTATTTTCACATTCCAAAATTCATATTTTTTTTGGTGTATTAATTTTTATATTTTATTGTTTTCAATTTTTCTTCAAACAGCAGCGTTTCTCGTCGTCGAAAAAGGCTATTCCGCGCCCTTAGTTACAAGGTTTTGCAAAGCCAGAAATCAAAAATAGTATCAGTCATTCATCACCTTTGTTGTGCTATGTTCACAGTAAAACAAAAAATGTTAGATAATTTTAAAAACAGGTAATCGCAGTTTTAATATCTAATAGTTTTTTTTGATCCATTTACCTACATATCTATATATCTTATTTTTTTGTTGCTGGTACCATTTATTCGAGGTGGGCATTAATGGTTGCGACACAGTTTATAATATTGTAACCGTTATCATGGCACCATGACTAGATATTATTGCAATTATGATGTTCTGAATACAAAATAAATAAATAACGAATGAAATAAATACTAATTGAAAAAAAAATTGTTTTAAAACTACAAACACCACTATCAACACTTTTCATTTCAGAGTAGCGTTTACTTAAAAAGGTATCACGTAAGAAAAAACGAGCAACCATATATGAGCTGAATAGTCTACAGCATGTCATGTATGATGCACTTTTTGCTTTGAAGCTAAAAGCTCGAACAATGATGAGAACGGAAAATAAAAGGTGGAATTTTTAAAAATACGTACCTTAGCTTTTTGTTTTCTGTTTTGGAACTTATGGAAGGAAAAATAAAGATTGTAAATGCACTTAGATCTGAATCTTTCACCAAAGTGTCATCAAATCTTTGAGAACGCAATTTAATCGTTGGATTCCAATTTTATTAAGTTTACCGATAAAAGTCAGTCAAAAGCATCGACAAGTAATTAGCGATTAAAAAAAGCTAAACAATTTATAAACGTACAAATATCTGTTTCTAACTACTAAATTCTTGTATCAAATCTTGAAACTCTTAAATAAGTTTATTTTTCTATTATTAGTGTAAAATAATAAATTTTTTATGCTATTGTAACTAAACCAACTGTGTCCTATCAAAGATCTCTCCGTAAGGTTTCATAATTTCTTAAATAATACTCGCACATGATCATCCAGAGGTTAAGACCCCAACTAGAGCCATATTAACTTAAGACTTTTAGAGCGTCAGAAGGAACGCGATCACAAGACTAGATTTCCTTAAATTACATAAAAATAGGATCTAGATAACCACTAGATCCCATTATCAACATAATGTCTCCTTCACCTTATCATTCAATACATCATAGCATATTCAACTTCATCTCCCTACTCCAGGCATTCATATTTCCGGTAAACGGCATAGTGGATCCACAATGTACTTCCTCTTAGTACAGGAAGAAGTCTTTAAAGTACCAATATCTCTTATTGAAATAATGGAAGTTGCGAGCCCCAACTCACGCAGCGCAACGGTGGACTCCTATCCGGGCTCGGACTAGAACCAAGTAGATTGTGAGTCTCCATTTCTTTAACTAACAGAGTTTATTTGAAAGCAGCAATGATTAATTAGAAAGAATATACCCTTTACACACAAACCTAGTTAAACGGTATGTTTCGAAGAGGTAATTTAACAAAGGGGTTGTTTTATAAATGTATGATGCTTTGGCTAGGTTGTGTTATTTATTTTTATTATTACCTCTTTAAAATGTTCGAGTCCATGAAACACTTATTTTTTTATAGTTCATAGCTCATGAAATAATTCTAGTTTCAATGTACAGAATTAATTTCCATTGTAGAAAAAAATAAGTAAAAGAGCAATGGATTGGCGTATGACATTTTGACAATGACATTTATGGCACAAAGAAGTGACATTGACTATTGGAAAGCGATAGGAATGATATTTCCAGCCCTTCTCCATTTACAAGACATTGGCGAAGTACCTTGTGCCCAGTTGGCACAGACAAAAGCCATAAACAAGAATTGAATTGATATTTCTAGCTACTTGACACTGGCAAAGTACATTGTGCTGTTTTGGCACTACGAAAAGCCATAAATCAAAAGAAGAAGAAGAAGATGAGATTGTTATGTATTTGACACTCAGAATCTCAGCAGATTATAAAACTAATGAATCAGAATTTTACATTTGACATAACTGCCATAAATGACAGACATCTCTTTTGGGCGGACATGTTCTGTATGTTCTTAAAAAGCTGCCATTTTTCAGGTACATATAATTTACACATTATTGGTTTTGAACTAAACTAATACTAAAATTTTTGAACTGTAAATGGCCTGGTCTGGGGTAGAACAATCACTTACTACACACATTTCCATCCAATGTACGGAACCCTGGGTGCGCGAGTTAGGATTTGCACTTGGGCGGTTATTTTTAAATATGTAAGAGCTTTGTAAATCTTTGTGCCACAGTTTATATACGACCACCGCGGACATGTTTTTGAACCATTATCTGGCGATAAATAAGCATTTATTTCGTTTTAGTGTTTATTTTTCTGTCTGAACAAACTGTTTTTGATGTTTTCTGTAACATCTGCTCCGTAAATTTGTTCAACATTTCACCGGCTGCAAATTATATTTTGAAAAGGTCGCTTTTGATATAATCATGTTTTCTCAATTAAGACAAGATTTGCTTGTATTTTGTACACTTCCAGATTTACGCTATCTTTTTTATTCCACTCTCATGACTGCCCGTGGTTTTTCGTACATTTCTGATTTCCTATGATAAGGAAATATTTCGGCGGTCCCCATTTTCCGAAAGCACGCGATCAAACAGTACAAACGTCAGATATTAAGACACACTTTTGCAGTTATATTTTTAGAGTTAATTCGCATGAGCTAAAATTGGAAGAATACTATAGAAATAAACTCTATATAAAAATATTTCAGGCAAGTCAATTTTCCAATACTAACTATCACTCGGTTGTAATTCGTCACTTTAGGGTAGAGCTCGAAAAACCGGAAATAATTTCCAATCAGTTCTTGTTCTATTTCGCTCTTAACGGAAATAAATAGGTTTATTGAACTCGAAATTCTGCTTTTTTATAGTGATAATTGACGGACCGAGCAAATGGAAGACTATCGCCTTTAAACAGACAAATATTTCGCAGGGCATACAGGGAATACATCCTGCAACGTGCCGCCCTGTGTCTGTCAACCTCAGGCTTAGGTGTTAAGCGTAATGGGCCTGTAATTTTGGGCCTTTTAAAGCGTATTATATTATTACTTGAAGCACATCTATTATTCGTGTTCACACTTTCACACTCTCACTCACACACACCTACAAACTCACACACACACACACACTCACACGCGCGCTCACACACACAAACATCTCACACATCATATACACACTAACAGACACACACACTCACACGCGCGCGCACACGCGCGCACACACACACACACACACACACACACACATCTCTCACATCACACATCACACATCACATACACACTCACACACACGCACACGCACACGCATACACATTATGTTAATTTACCTAAATTTCAGTGTACCTAAATTTATTTTAATATGCTCCTTAATTCTTTTACGCATATAACGGATATTGTTATGAAAGCGCGGAGTCTACTGATACAGTAGTACAACTACATCTAAAAGAATGTTCCAAACTTGCATCTTGTTAAAACTGTAAAAATTTGGAAAAGTAAACTATTTTATTTATTTATTTATTTAATTACAACGGCAACCACGCCCTTTAACCGGCTAGGCAATGCATGCATTATGGTTTTACTTCCCCGGACGATTTCCGACACAATGCGCTCTTGTAAAAATAATTGCCTAAATACTTTAGTTGTAGTGTAGTAATTTTCTGCTGGATATTTTTTATAAGAAAAGTAAAACTAGTGCCAAATATCAAACAATAGATTAAAGCACCCAAGTGAACGGGTAAACGTCCAGTTATTTATTTACGACATCATCATCATCAAAGATTTTAAACTAAGATTTTCGTGGTTAATCAACATTTTGAAGGCCGATTGGCGCAGTGGGCAGTGACCCTGCTTTCTGAGTCCAAGGCCGTGGATTCGATTCCCACAACTGGACAATATTTGTGTGATGAACATGAATGTTTTCAGTGTCTGGGTGTTTATCTATATATTATGAGTATTTATGAATATTATTCATAAAAATTATTCATGTTATCTTAGTACCCATAACACAAGCTACGCTTACTTTGGGACTAGATGGCGATGTGTGTATTGTTGTAGTATATTTATTTTTTTATTTCTTATTAGTGTCCCATCGTGACCACGTTCCATGCAACTGGGTCGAAATATCGACAAATCCAAAATATTATCGTGGTATGTACCCGTTGAACTATATTTAAGAAATCATCATCGTCACTTCAACCCGTTACCGGCCCTCTGCAGAGCACGTCACACTATAAACGCCGTCGCTACGTGCCTACAAATATCTTGGGTAAAAATGGTAGTGTGTTTCTGAGTTGAACTCTACATTTCATATCGATTGTGTGAATAAAGATTGCTCTTTTTTGCCAGGCATAATTTTAAACATTACCAATAAAATTACTATAAATTTAATTATAAAGAAATAGTTGTCCAGCCCACTATAGCACTCGGATCTTCTCCCACAATGAGAAGTGAGTGTAGGTGAAGTTAGCAGAGCATTTGCCAGCAGATCAAAAATAAAACGGAGTTCTCTTCGCATGCAGCTGAGTTCTAGAGTTCCTGATGATTTTTACGAATAGTTCTGGCGTTTTTACCCCCAAAAAAAGGGTGTCAAAAAATGATCTGCTAACTTCCGATAGCAGATCATTTTCGAGCAAATCAAAATTTGATGCTTGTTCTGGACGCATGCAGCTTAGATCTATAGTTCCTGATACTTTTTAATAATAGTTCTGTCGTAAATACTGAAAAAAAAATACTTAAAGAAAATAACCCTAAACATCCTATCGTACACAAAGACCTTTGAATAAAACATTTTTTAGACCCGTACTCTCTCGAAACTCTTTTCTTTCTCACACATCAGTATATAAACTATAATAAAAAAATATTAAAAATCTTATAAATCAAGTTTCAGAGTCACCACAACAAACATGAAAATTTATTTTCTTAAATAATTACATAAAATAATACAAAACATTTGTTTTTGAAAACCCTACCTATTAAAGGGGTAAGAACTCTTTTGTTTCTGTTGAAGCATCATAACGCCTGAAACATAACATAAAACCAAGCCTCAAACACTGTTATTCGAGACTGCATATCAGACGTCAATATTTTCAATCCAAAAGAATTATATGAGGAATTATTTTTTTGAAAACCCATTAAACCTCACAGCTAAGAACTCTTAAATTTCTGATAGAACGCTACTTACACTATAACACGATAAAAATTCAAGCCCAGAACACACGTACTTTAGACTGCATATAACACTTCAATATTTTAATGTCTAAAAAATTAAATAACAGAAAGTATAATTTTTTTTTGGCAACCCTATAGACCCGACAGCCTAGAACTCTTAAAATTCCAATAGATAACTACTAACACTAAAACATAATTAAAATTGAAGCCTAGAACACTCGTACTTTAGACTGCATATCACACGTCAATATTTTAATGTCTAAAAAATTAAATAACAGAAAGTATAATTTTTTTTGGCAACCCTATAGACCACACAGCCTAGAACTGTTTAATTACTGATAAAACACTTCTTACACTATAATACAATTAAAATTCAAGCCTAGAACACACGTACTTTAGACTGCATATCACACGTCAATATTTTAATATCGAATAAATTACATAACAGAAAGTTTAATTATTTTTGGCAACCCTATATTTCACACAGCCTAGAACTCTTCTGTTTCCGATAGAACACTACTAACACTATAACATAATTAAAATTCAAGCGTAGAACACTCGTACTTTAGACTGCATATCACACGTCAATATTTTAATGTCTAAAAAATTAAATAAAAGAAAGTATAATTTTTTTTGGCAACCCTATATTTCACACAGCCTAGAACTCTTTTGTTTCCGATAGAACACTACTAACACTATAACATAATTAAAATTCAAGCCTAGAACACTCGTACTTTAGACTGCATATCACACGTCAATATTTTAATATCGAAAAATTAGATTACTTGATTTGAATTTTTTTAAGAAACCCATCCTACAGCGTAGAACTCTTTAAATTCCGATAGATCACTACTAACACTAAAACATAAGTAAAATTGAAGCCTAAAACACTCGTACTTTAGACTGCATATCACACGTCAATATTTTAATGTCTAAAAAATTAAATAACAGAAAGTATAATTTTTTTTGGCAACCCTATAGACCACACAGCCTAGAACTCTTTAATTACTGATAGAACACTTCTTACACTATAACACAATTAAAATTGAAGCCTAGAACACACGTACTTTAGACTGCATATCACACGTCAATATTTTAATATCGAAAAATTAGATTACTTGATTTGTATTTTTTTAAAGAAACCCATTCTACAGCCTAGAACTCTTTAAATTCCGATAGATCACTACTAACACTAAAACATAATTAAAATTGAAGCCTAGAACACTCGTACTTTAGACTGCATATCACACGTCAATATTTTAATATCGAAAAATTAGATAACTTGATTTGAATTTTTTTTAAGAAACCCACCCTACAGCCTAGAACTCTTTAAATTCCAATAGATCACTACTAACACTAAAACATAATTAAAATTGAAGCCTAGAACACTCGTACTTTAGACTGCATATCACACGTCAATATTTTAATGTCTAAAAAATTAAATAACAGAAAGTATAATTTTTTTTGGCAACCCTATAGACCACACAGCCTAGAACTCTTTAATTACTGATAGAACACTTCTTACACTATAACACATTTAAAATTGAAGCCTAGAACACACATACTTTAGACTGCATATCACACGTCAATATTTTAATATCGAAAAAATTACATAACAGAAAGTTTATTTATTTTTGGCAACCCGATATTCCACACAGCCTAGAACTCTTCAGTTTCCGATAGAACACTACTAACACTATAACATAATTAAAATTCAAGCCTAGAACACTCGTACTTTAGACTGCATATCACGCGTCAATATTTTAATATCGAAAAATTAGATTACTTGATTTGAATTTTTTTTAAGAAACCCATCCTACAGCCTAGAACTCTTTAAATTCCGATAGATCACTACTAACACTATAACATAATTAAAATTCAATCCTAGAACACTCGTACTTTAGACTGCATATCACACGTCAATATTTTAATATCGAAAAATTAGATTACTTGATTTGTATTTTTTTTTAAGAAACCAATCCTACAGCCTAGAACTCTTTAAATTCCGATAGATCACTACTAACACTAAAACATAAGTAAAATTCAAGCCTAGAACACTCGTACTTAAGACTGCATATCACACGTCAATATTTAAATATCGAGAAAACTACATAACAGAAAGTTTAATTATTTTTGACAACCCTATATTCCACACAGCCTAGAACTCTTCTGTTTCCGATAGAACACTACTAACACTATAACATAATTAAAATTCAAGCCTAGAACACTCGTACTTTAGACTGCATATCACACGTCAATATTTTAATGTCTAAAAAATTTAATAAAAGAAAGTATAATTATTTTTGGCAACCCTATATTCCACACAGCCTAGAACTCTTTTGTTTCCGATAGAACACTACTAACACTATAACATAATTAAAATTCAAGCCTAGAACACTCGTACTTTAGACTGCATATCACACGTCAATATTTTAATATCGAAAAATTAGATAACTTGATTTGAATTTTTTTTAAGAAACCCATTCTACAGCCTAGAACTCTTTAAATTCCGATAGATCACTACTAACACTAAAACATAATTAAAATTGAAGCCTAGAACACTCGTACTTTAGACTGCATATCACACGTCAATATTTTAATATCGAAAAAATTAAATAACAGAAAGTATAATTTTTTTTGGCAACCCTATAGACCACACAGCCTAGAACTCCTTTATTACTGATAGAACACTTATTACACTATAACACAATTAAAATTGAAGCCTAGAACACACATACTTTAGACTGCATATCACACGTCAATATTTTAATATCGGAAAAAATTACATAACAGAAAGTTTAATTATTTTTGGCAACCCGATATTCCACACAGCCTAGAACTCTTTTGTTTCCGATAGAACACTATTTACACTATAACATAATTAAAATTCAAGCCTAGAACACTCGTTCTTTAGACTGCATATAACATGTCAATATTTTAATATCGAAAAATTAGATTACTTGATTTGAATTTTTTTTAAGAAACCCATCCTACAGCCTAGAACTCTTTAAATTCCGATAGATCACTACTAACACTAAAACATAAGTAAAATTCAAGCCTAGAACACTCGTAGTTTAGACTGCATATCGCACGTCAATATTTTTATGTCTAAAAAATTAAATAAAAGAAAGTATAATTATTTTTGGCAACCCTATATTCCACACAGCCTAGAACTCTTTTGTTTCCGATAAAACACTACTAACACTATAACATAATTAAAATTCAAGCCTAGAACACTCGTACTTTAGACTGCATATCACACGTCAATATTTTAATATCGAAAAATTAGATAACTTGATTTGTATTTTTTTTAAGAAACCCATCCTACAGCCTAGAACTCTTTAAATTCCGATAGATCACTACTAACACTGAAACATAATTAAAATTGAAGCCTAGAACACTCGTACTTTAGACTGCATATCACACGTCAATATTTTAATATCGAAAAAATTACATAACAGAAAGTTTAATTATTTTTGGCAACCCGATATTCCACACAGCCTAGAACTCTTTTGTTTCCGATAGAACACTATTTACACTATAACATAATTAAATTTGAAGCCTAGAACACTCGTACTTTAGACTGCATATCACACGTCAATATTTTAATATCGAAAAAATTACATAACAGAAAGTTTAATTATTTTTGGAAACCCTATATTCCACACAGCCTAGAACTCTTTTGTTTCCGATAGAACACTACTAACACTATAACATAATTAAAATTCAAGCCTAGAACACTCGTACTTTAGACTGCATATCACACGTCAATATTTTAATATCGAAAAATTAGAAAACTTGATTTGAATTTTTTTTAAGAAACCCACCCTACAGCCTAGAACTCTTTAAATTCCAATAGATCACTACTAACACTAAAACACAATTAAAATTGAAGCCTAGAACACTCGTACTTTAGACTGCATATCACACGTCAATATTTTAATGTCTAAAAAATTAAATAACAGAAAGTATAATTTTTTTTGGCAACCCTTTATTCCACACAGCCTAGAACTCTTTTGTTTCCGATAGAACACTATTTACACTAAAACATAATTAAAATTCAAGCCTAGAACACTCGTACTTTAGACTGCATATCACACGTCAATATTTTAATGTCTAAAAAATTAAATAAAAGAAAGTATAATTTTTTTTGGCAACCCTTTATTCCACACAGCCTAGAACTCTTTTGTTTCCGATAGAACACTACTAACACTATAACATAATTAAAATTCAAGCCTAGAACACTCGTACTTTAGACTGCATATCACACGTCAATATTTTAATATCGAAAAAATTACATAACAGAAAGTTTAATTATTTTTGGCAACCCTATATTCCACACAGCCTAGAACTCTTCTGTTTCCGATAGAACACTACTAACACTATAACATAATTAAAATTCAAGCCTAGAACACTCGTACTTTAGACTGCATATCACACGTCAATATTTTAATATCGAAAAAATTACATAACAGAAAGTTTAATTATTTTTGGCAACCCTATATTCCACACAGCCTAGAACTCTTCTGTTTCCGATAGAACACTACTAACACTATAACATAATTAAAATTCAAGCCTAGAACACTCGTACTTTAGACTGCATATCACACGTCAATATTTAAATTTCAGAAAAATTTTATTACTTGAGTTTAATTTTTTTTAGCAGTCCTTGACGTACCACAGCCTAGAACTCTTTTGTTTCCGATAGAACACTACTAATACTATTTAATATCTGTTATTTAATTTTTAGACATTAAAATATTGACGTGTGATATGCAGTCTAAAGTACGAGTGTTCTAGGCTTGAATTTTAATTATGTTATAGTGTTAGTAGTGTTCTATCGGAAACAGAAGAGTTCTAGGCTGTGTGGAATATAGGGTTGCCAAAAATAATTAAACTTTCTGTTATGTAATTTTTTCGATATTAAAATATTGACGTGTGATATGCAGTCTAAAGTACGAGTGTTCTAGGCTTCAATTTTAATTATGTTTTAGTGTTAGTAGTGATCTATCGGAATTTAAAGAGTTCTAGGCTGTAGGATGGGTTTCTTAAAAAAAATACAAATCAAGTAATCTAATTTTTCGATATTAAAATATTGACGTGTGATATGCAGTCTAAAGTACGAGTGTTCTAGGCTTGAATTTTAATTATGTTATAGTGTTAGTAGTGTTCTATCGGAAACTGAAGAGTTCTAGGCTGTGTGGAATATCGGGTTGCCAAAAATAATTAAACTTTCTGTTATGTAATTTTTTCGATATTAAAATATTGACGTGTGATATGCAGTCTAAAGTATGTGTGTTCTAGGCTTCAATTTTAATTGTGTTATAGTGTAAGAAGTGTTCTATCAGTAATTAAAGAGTTCTAGGCTGTGTGGTCTATAGGGTTGCCAAAAAAAATTATACTTTCTGTTATTTAATTTTTTAGACATTAAAATATTGACGTGTGATATGCAGTCTAAAGTACGAGTGTTCTAGGCTTCAATTTTAATTATGTTTTAGTGTTAGTAGTGATCTATCGGAATTTAAAGAGTTCTAGGCTGTAGGATGGGTTTCTTAAAAAAAATACAAATCAAGTAATCTAATTTTTCGATATTAAAATATTGACGTGTGATATGCAGTCTAAAGTACGAGTGTTCTAGGCTTGAATTTTAATTATGTTATAGTGTAAATAGTGTTCTATCGGAAACAAAAGAGTTCTAGGCTGTGTGGAATATAGGGTTGCCAAAAATAATTAAACTTTCTGTTATGTAATTTTTTCGATATTAAAATATTGACGTGTGATATGCAGTCTAAAGTACGAGTGTTCTAGGCTTGAATTTTAATTATGTTATAGTGTTAGTAGTGTTCTATCGGAAACAAAAGAGTTCTAGGCTGTGTGGAATATAGGGTTGCCAAAAAAAATTATACTTTCTTTTATTTAATTTTTTAGACATTAAAATATTGACGTGTGATATGCAGTCTAAAGTACGAGTGTTCTAGGCTTCAATTTTAATTATGTTATAGTGTTAGTAGTGTTCTATCGGAAACAGAAGAGTTCTAGGCTGTGTGAAATATAGGGTTGCCAAAAATAATTAAACTTTCTGTTATGTAATTTATTCGATATTAAAATATTGACGTGTGATATGCAGTCTAAAGTACGTGTGTTCTAGGCTTGAATTTTAATTGTATTATAGTGTATGAAGTGTTTTATCAGTAATTAAACAGTTCTAGGCTGTGTGGTCTATAGGGTTGCCAAAAAAAATTATACTTTCTGTTATTTAATTTTTTAGACATTAAAATGTTGACGTGTGATTTGCAGTCTAAAGTACGAGTGTTCTAGGCTTCAATTTTAATTATGTTTTAGTGTTAGTAGTGATCTATAGGAATTTTAAGAGTTCTAGGCTGTCGGGTCTATATGGTTGCCAAAAAAAAATTATACTTTCTGTTATTTAATTTTTTAGACATTAAAATATTGAAGTGTGATATGCAGTCTAAAGTACGTGTGTTCTAGGCTTGAATTTTTATCGTGTTATAGTGTAAGTAGCGTTCTATCAGAAATTTAAGAGTTCTTAGCTGTGAGGTTTAATGGGTTTTCAAAAAAATAATTCCTCATATAATTCTTTTGGATTGAAAATATTGACGTCTGATATGCAGTCTCGAATAACAGTGTTTGAGGCTTGGTTTTATGTTATGTTTCAGGCGTTATGATGCTTCAACAGAAACAAAAGAGTTCTTACCCCTTTAATAGGTAGGGTTTTCAAAAACAAATGTTTTGTATTATTTTATGTAATTATTTAAGAAAATAAATTTTCATGTTTGTTGTGGTGACTCTGAAACTTGATTTATAAGAACTTTAATATTTTTTTATTATAGTTTATATACTGATGTGTGAGAAAGAAAAGAGTTTCGAGAGAGTACGGGTCTAAAAAATGTTTTATTCAAAGGTCTTTGTGTACGATAGGATGTTTAGGGTTATTTTCTTTAAGTATTTTTTTTTCAGTATTTACGACAGAACTATTATTAAAAAGTATCAGGAACTATAGATCTAAGCTGCATGCGTCCAGAACAAGCATCAAATTTTGATTTGCTCGAAAATGATCTGCTATCGGAAGTTAGCAGATCATTTTTTGACACCCTTTTTTTGGGGGTAAAAACGCCAGAACTATTCGTAAAAATCATCAGGAACTCTAGAACTCAGCTGCATGCGAAGAGAACTCCGTTTTATTTTTGATCTGCTAGCAAATGCTCTGCTAACTTCACCTACACGAGAAGTGAGAGTTTAAGCCGTCCACCACGCTGGCCTAATGCAGAATGGTGGACTCTACATACCTTTTAAAATATTATGTAGATCTCTCAGGGCATGCAGGTTTCCTCACGATGTTTTCCTTTACAGTTGAAGCAAGTGATATTTTAATTTCTTAAAACGCACATAACTTAGAAAAGTTAGAGGTGCGTGCTGGGATTCAAACTCGGCATCCCGAAAGTCATATCGAGCTCCTACCCAATGCGCTATATAATGCCGGTTGATTTAGATGAATTTAACGTTATTAAATCGTTCCTTTCAGTAATCAATATCATTTCAGTTCTTAGAAAACAACATTTTTAACCGATCACCAACTGAAATATACCGGTTGATAAAAACCGGTTTCGAGAACTGCTTTCTGGGTTGTTTGAAAAATAAAAATACTCTTAAATAGTATTTTTAATTGAGTTTCATTCTTTAACCAAAATAAAAGTGGGTTTAAAATAAAGTTTGAGAATAGATAAATACCGATACGTATACAAAAAGTGCTGCTATTAAAACTTACACACATTTATTTCAATTGAAGTCCAAGATATACATTATTATTATGTAGTATTCATCTTCGAAATTAAAGGTCATATGTTCCCACGAGAGATACTTACGTAAAAGCACCGAGCAACCAGTGAGATGTTATTACCTCTTGAGTCCGTGATGTACTGTTAAAACACTTCAATTGTTTGGAGGCCTGGATGATGATGAAGAGGGTTTTATTTTTCATATACAGCGCTTGGCCCCTATCTCACCCCAAAATATATCTACACCTTACCATTAACCTTACGGTAAAGTCACAAGAGTAACAGATATAAATATAGTTTTACCATACGCCTTATTTATACTTACATCTCTATATAATTTGAAAAATGTTTCTGCATTTGGTTTTCGAGAAAACCAGTCTTTTTAATATCACGCTACGAGTCTAAGGAGCAAACGAAGTAATAACGCGGGGTAATGGATATATTGTGTGGAATAATATTTACGTTTGTAAGCACTAATGGCAAGAGGTTCTAGTTACACCCCTTTTATTAATACGTTAGTTAACTATTTTAGGTATTGGCTAGTTTCTATGCTACATTTTATGGTTATTTAAAAATGTTTCTTTTAAATTATATAAGTATATACATTCAAGGTTCAAAACCTCCAGAGGTAATAACCTCTCACTGAAGGAAGAATATAAATCAAGACTTTGCACACATTGAAAAATAAACTGTGGTGAAGTAAACAGAACGTAGGATCACATTGTATAATATATTTGCTCGGGTCCATCTACAGATTACAACGTTCCCGATAAAACGTATTTCCCTTAAGTACTCGTACCTATACCTACAGTTTTGTACACTCCGGTCTCAGTTGCAATTTCTTAAACGCAAAAAGGCATCGGAATATCACGAAACTGTAGAGTAATAAAATGTGATCCACTATCAAAGTTCGGGTTATGGTTTCTGCACTTCTCCAAAGCACACAAGCTTTGGAGAGCGCGCTATGTCATCATTTAATGCCAAATTAGGTTACCTATTACTAAGGCAACAGGAAAAGTAAATGTTAGGTAATAACGTGGTAATAATAAGATAACACACACGTTCACACGCACACTAAAACACACTAATTGCGATTTCGAGACATTACAATTCGTAAGGGTTATCAATTGTTTTTTAGGTACTCTCGTATAAAAACCATAATAAAAAACTGCCTGTTTCGTCTAGTGGTAAGTATGTTCAAATCGCGGGCCAGAGATTAAGCATGAGATCGTGATGTGTATTTGAGAAAATGGCCAAATCAACCTCTGTGCCTCGGTGAGAACGTTAAGCGCGTCGGTCTCGGCTATTATCACTCAGTTGTGATAATAAATGCTCAAACTCACTATTCTTCATTGGATCCGCAGGAGCAGGTTTATGCTCTTAAACCATCTCTTTAAGAGAGGGGGCAAATGCCCAGTGGTGGGCGTTAGACTGCGGATGTAGATGATATAAAAATATAATAAAAATAAAAATAATTAATTATATTTAATCCTAATCATTGTTCTATATGGAGTATCGAAATTATAGTATAAAAGTATATGTACCTATATACTTTTTAACGTACCGTGTAGGTATATGACTACAAGGCTACAAGAAATTACTGAACAATCAATTTGAAATTCCACCAAAGACCTATATCCAACAGTTCCACTTCTGAATTAGATTGACGTCCACGACAATCGTTTGAAGTGATGATCAATGATCAGATATCTCTAAAACATTTATGCAAATGCCTGTTTTGCAAGTAATGTTGCGGTCAAGATGATTTAATTGAATTAGGAAAATTTAATAATCCACGCATACATTTAATAATTTTAGCTCAAGTTTCAAAACGTTATTTATGATTGTATACTAATTAATTTGACTAAACATTAATTAATATATCAAATAATGGCTAATTCCCTCCAATTTCCCAAATTTGAAACAGTAATTATATTTTTCAAGCATAAATAATCCCATTCCATTCCACTAATATTATAAATGCGAACGTGTGTATGGATGGATAGATTTTTGTTACTCTTTCACGCAAACAGTTCTGAATCAATTTGACTTAAATATAGAATGGAGATGGGTGAAATCCTGGATTGAGATTTAAGACATAGACGACTTTTTATCCCAGAAAAAGTTACAGTTCCCGCGGGGTTTATGGGAAACCAAAAAAACGCTGCACTTTCATGAGATCACAACAGCTATCTATTATTTATATTTTCTCTCAATTTATCCTAATTAGTAGGCTATTATTAAAAACTAAAAAATAGTGCTTATTCAATATAATTGAAATACCTAGCTCGTTCATGTCAGAGGCTTACCGGCTTCATAACATTACATCGGGACGCAGATTTTTAATATTGTAAACATTGCAGAACCTTTATGTTTCAAACCTCCAACTTATACCAAGAATTAACTAAACTAGACAAAATTAAAAAATGATTTACTATAAAATCAGTATTTTATTTATTTATTTATTTATTTGGTATCTATAACCCATCACTACGCACTACACTATAACATAAATAGAATAATTAAGAACTAAACTACAATTAAATTATAATATAAAAAAAAAGTTACAAATTAAAGTTTCTGCGTCCAGGCAGCCCTACGTGGAGTTTAATATACAACTTGTAAAATGGAGAGTCGTATCGATTTATTAGTATTCTTTGTGTCGTTTTTTTAAATTTAAACTCGACGTTTTCAAATTTAAATACAGGTGGGAGGTACTAAATTTAATGGCAATAGTCTTATAACACTTAATAGTTTTTAAAAATTTCAATTAAATGTAAAGAGCAAAGGCTTGCGTTGAAAAAAGTTCGTTTTAAACCTGCCACCTACATTAGAGTAGCTGAGAGAGAACTCTCTTTTCCAGTCTCGCCTCTTATGATGACCCCCTTATATCCAAACAATTTTAAATATTCAAGTCAAAGTCAAAGTAACTGATATGATGGCGATAAACATATTAAAGCTACGAGGGTTCCAAACTCGTGCTGGTCTAAGAAGAAGCCCAAAACAAACTTAGCCGGGTGTTTTTTCTTTGTTATCACCATCTCACATTGTGATTTAAAACTATTAGAAGAGCAACCTGCTTAGAGCAATAATTCACATCCAAGCTTTTTTATCGATTAAGTAGTCCTTTATACTATAATAGGACTTGTCTATAAGCTTACGTTTAATACAAACTTTGAACTTTTTAAGACACATCTCCAAATATTAACATTATTCACAATTGAATGCTTACTAAAACCACACGCACCGGTACGTCACGCTTGTACACAGACGGGCAAGAGACGTAACGTAATTAAATCAGATTAAACAAACATCTTAAAATGTAATGTATCATCTCAGTGAATTGATTTGATTGCACATAACATGCGGCCCAATTGGCGCCAGCACCGATTAACTGCCCGCTATTCTGATTCGTCCGGCACAATGACCGTAAGTAAAATTAGCATTTCGCGAACGTGCACAATTCTGCGCTCATGACCGCAATAAAGTGCCTAGTTTCTGATGTTATAGTGTACACGCATGGTTTTGCTCTCGAAAACTTTGTTGTTTATGTACATAAAAAATAACCTTGGCCAATTATAGCTTTCATGAGTGATGCACTAGCGACAAAATAATCTAGCCCACTGTCTTTAATGCCATCTCACGGGCTTTTTTCAGGGTGGACAACAATTAAAAACCGAAGTAATTTCTTGAATTCTTCCAGAAATACCCAGAAACCTAAAAACAAATAAAGCCGATTAACGTCTCCTGCCCATATTATGCTGCCTAATATATGATGTTTGATATAACAATTCAAAAATTCAAATTCAAATTAAAAATTCGTTTATCTCAAGTATAAGAACTTTTGTCCTCACGATTGAAGATTTTGTGTCTTCAATCGTGAAGTTTTGTTGGGAGCTGAGATGGGGTGTTGCAAGGGCACAATCAATCCAGGTAACAACAATCATCGCTGCCATCTGACACATGTTTTCAGATTGGACAACATTCAAAACCAAAGTTATTTCATCAACTCGACGATATCACAAATAATATAAACGAATGTATATACTGAGTGTGTCCTGCCAATAATTTTCTGCCTGTTACGACGCAAGGAGCGGCCGTTGGCCTTTTTCACAAAAATGTCACTCACTGTATTGTCGACCGATATCGAGTGGCCCTATGAAACAGGCTAAGGTGAAATGAACAGTAAATAATAGCTGCTGATAAGATCATTAAATATTAAGATTTGCCACCAAATTGTACTCTCTTGCTCTATGTTTATATCTCTGTAACAACTTTTTTTCTTTGGTGTAAAATTAGTTCAAATATTAACAGTAAGTTAATCAAATAATACCTATATATATATATGTGCTGTGTGGTGACGGCAGATCAGATTACAGTTGACACCACCCCTCCTCTTCCAGCGAGTGTCGTACGATTCCAATAACGCAATATATAGTGAACGGACAACAGCGATCTCTGTGCTATCACTACCATCTTCTGCGATTGACAACTCGACAAACCCCTCGGTTGGGAGAGATTGGGGAGACTTTAGTCTTTAGGCTAACAGTGAACTGTTGTAGGCTATTGATGATGATGAATTAAGAATTATTTTACGTAGAACAGAACGTCGAACGGTCGAACAAACTAAAGTAATAAAATATAATGAAAAAATTATTAAAAGATATATGAATCAGATCAAAACATCTTGTACCTTACATAATTATGTTGCAGAGAAATACCATACGGTTACGCCCCATCTGAATAAAGTGAATTTTTTTTTTTAAATCCTTTGTACAAAATAAAGGAAACGGAAGGATACAGATAAATATGAAAACACAACACATTTGCCACAACGCGAGTTTAATTTTGCGGTCGTTTCGTGTTCCCCAGTGTTTCAATTTACATAATGAATATGAGTAATATATAGAGCACCACAATTATACCACCCATTAAACAAACTCCTTTCTTCGGTTCAGGTGACAACTAGATCATTTGCCTGTACGAAGAACAGCAATAAATATTATATTAAAGAAATATTATACTAAAAATCGAAGACAGTAACATCCCTATCCCTATCCCTACTAATATTATAAATGTCAATGTAAGTTTGTTTGTTACGTTTTCACGTAAAAACTACTTAACCGATCCTCATGAAACTATGTACACATATTCTTGGAAATGTTAGAAGTAATATAGGATACTTTTTATCCCGACATTGAGCTCGGTTCCATTTGGAGAGGGGATGAAATTGTTTGACGATTTTACACCATAACTCCGACAAATTATAACCGATTTAAATAATTATTTTTTTACTATAGAGGTTATAATATGTATTTAATTTTGCCCAAACTTTGTGTAGATCTGATCAATGTGGTTGGAGATAGAGGACAGAACTCCTCAGCGGACAGCAGCAACCCCTCATTTATGGCTTAGCGATACCGAATACTTTAAATTTTTTTAGAACTACAACTAAATTGAATGCCACATCAAAATCAAACGCACCCGAAGTCGCGGGCAACAGCTAGTTTAGATATAAAAGAGAATTTTGAGATGAACAACATATAAGTCTGGTTGCACTTCAATGCCATCAAGAGATTAACAATAAACGGTTCTTAAAAACATGGTTCGTCTTGAAAAATGTCTATAGTAGCTCTCTGAACAGTTAATTATAAGAAGATTTGATCCTCCAAACCACTTCAAGATTTTCTATAACGTATTGAAGGGTCTTACAAAAACATTTGTCTGGTGGGAGGCTTTGGCCGTGGATAGTTACCACCCTACCGACAAAGACGTGCCGCTAAGCGATTAGGGGTATAACTATCATACTCCTAAACAGGTTAGCCCGCTACCATCTAAGACTGCATCACCACTTACCACCAGGTGACCTTGCAGTCAAGCACTAACTTGTAGTGGAAATTTTTTTTATATCCAATGAACCAAATTTGCACACTATTAATTTAGTAGAATGTTATGCTCTCTAAAATAACTATATTGTTTACCAACATCTTTATATTGTACAAACGTTCTTGCAAATAAATGATTATTATTATTATATCGAGTATGATAAAACTGTTAACCTGCAGTTTTGATGGTTTGATACATATAGTTTATACATTTGAATCATAAAACAAACAACAATAGCGTGATCATTCTATCACTAACGGAATGTGTGTGATTGTAGCAAAATTTATAATTTTTTTGGTAATTTCTGCCTGATTTGATTTGGCTCAAAAGTTCTGTTGAGATACTAGTAACCTTGGTATAACAAAAACCCTCCTTTAAGTGTTTAAAATAGCTCGTTAGCCGAGTAGTTAGCATGTTCATATACGGATCACTAGGTGGGTGGGTTTGAATCCGAGGTCGAGCCAAAAAATATTAGGTAAGTTTAGATTTCAGTACCAGCACGAAGTTAAGGAGGTTCGGAGGTGTCAACCCACGGGGTTTGTCACCTCGGATTACTTAACTTTTTAACACTCCGATTCCACGATCCTGGGAAAACGGGACCGACAGCTTATTATCCGGGTTATTAACACTAACTTGTTATAGCGTGGTGGGTCTATGCCCCAGAACTGTCTCGTACTTTAATAGACCGCGGATGATGATGAAAGGGGAAAAGCGGGTTTAATTCATATCACAGTCATATATCTTTGAAACGGCTGAACTGATATTGACGGGACTCTTTCAGACAAGAGCTTAAAATTTGGAAAACCTACTCCTAATAAGGTGAAATGGGGATTGAAAGACCGTGTGACACTACCACATTTTCAAAGTAAGGAACTTTAAAATTTAGAAGGTAGGTCTTCTTTATGTAGTTTCCTTTTAGTATAGTGGCGCTAGATGGCGCTACAGATGAAACAAGGCTGAAAGTTTTAATGGGAAAATTAGCAATTATAAAAAAATATTAACGAGCGCATTAGAAATTATACGCAGAACAATCTAAGCTGTAGGTATAAACACCTCTTCTTAGTTATTATAAAACCTTCCTTATAATTAAAAGAAAAATAAACAAAATAATTTACAGTAATAAATTTTCATCATTTTAGGTGATATTTCCTTAGCTAATTACTTCGTGGTATATTCTCTTGACAGGATGGCAAGTGTTTGAAACTTTATACATTTCCTTCTGTTACGCAACTGAAATCTGAATACTTCTCAAGAAAGGTAATAAGGAAATTTCTACGCGCTTTCGTTGTGGCAGGATATGCAGTTAGATGAAATTGAGGGTTTCTTTATAAGAGGTAATAGAAAAAAAGTCTATTAAATTATTATATTCATGGAAGAATGTAGGTTTTGTAATACATAATGTTATCTCTAATGCATTTAGTTGATCAACATTGGAAAAGGCAAGCGCAATAATTCTGGTAGTAAAATCGCTACGAGATAGCTATGTTTACATGTTTTTATTTTTTTATTCCTTTTCTGCAATCCAGAATCCTTATCTGCAATCTCACCTGGTGATGATGCAGTCTAAGATGGTAGCTGGCTAACGTGTTAGGAGGTAGTATAGTAGAAATATCCCATAATCGGTTTCTACGCGACATCGCACCAGAACCCTAAATCGCTTAGCGGCACGTTTTTGTCGGTAGGATGGTAACTAGCCAAGGCCAAAGCTTCTCACCAGACCAGACCAGAGAAAATTAAGAAATTATAATTTACCAAATTGCAACTCCTACCTAAATTCACAGCGCTCACCGATACGCCAGGGAGGTCATCAGAACTATAACTAATAATAACGGTAACAGCTATATAAGTAGGAAATATAATTGTAATTAGTATTTTGACGTGACAACGTCTTATAAATTGGTTTGCCGGGTGACACTTCAAGAAACTGCGTTACGCTCCGCTCACGTTATGCGCTCACAATGAGAGCGAGTGAGAGGCACGCGCCCGCCTAAGAGCGAGAGAGACAGACATAAAAAGTGAAAGGCACGCGTCCCTTTGTAGTAAACGCTGTTTCATTGTACGCAAATGTATTGCAAGTTATTGTATGTATATTTGTATATAAATACGTATGTATGTGTAAAGGTAAAAATAAAATTTTGTTAATATGAAATTCAGTGCGAGATTCTTTGTATAAATTAATGTTTTAAATATAATTCTTTGTATAAATTGTTGTTCATGTAAATGTTTTAAATTGTTACTATTATTTCATCCTTCTTCCTACTATACGAATGAATATTCACATTAAAATTATTTTACCACTCAAAGTCGTTGTCACGTAAAACTTTCGCCCGTATACCGACTTTACAGGCAACCAATTTTTTTTTTTAAATTGTTTTTAATTTTACTTATTTTTTTTTTTTAATAAATCATTCCCCCATTATGAAATAAATAAAGCTATTATAGCACTATTTATATTCTGCTTCTGTTTTTGTGGTTCTGTTTTCAGGCAGTCTGCGGATGCTCGCAAAATCATCCCGTACAGCTTTTAATCAATTATTCTTTGCTCAGACTTTCATTGATAGGTAGTTTGCGAATTGTTTTTTGTACGTTAACTCGTTAAGGTTATATTCAGAATTCAATCTACTATCTCAAAAGCATTCTAACTACGCCTTTCAGCGGATAACAAAAGACTTAGAATGGTTATTACCATTTAGCTGAATAACAGCCAAATCTGGTTAAAACCAGTTAGCTATAGTTTAAAATAATCCTCGGTCTTCCTGGAGCTAAAGATAAGCAGCTAGAATTATAATAATTTTGTGAGAGTTCAGTTAAAATATTTGCTCCAACACAAAGAAGTCTTCCATGCTTTACTATTGGATCTAAATATAAATTGAATATGCAATGGTTATGACATAAAAACCCGGCTTAGTTTGTGGTGGGCTCTTCTTAGGACCAGGGCTTGTTTTGAACCGTCCTTTACCCCGCTTTAGATTTAAGTTAACAAACGTAGATATCACCATCACCACACAATTATGTAAACATATATATATGAAGGCGTCATATCTGCTTGTAATAGACCTACATGAAAAAAGATTTTCTGGAATTTGAGTATCGATAAAAAAGCGGTAAACAAATTTATGTGTTATGATATATTTTTAATCTTGAGTTTACAACTAAATTCAAAACTCACGACGCGACGTCAACAGCATAATGGATTAGAGAGTGGGGCTTCAAATTAAATTACACTCGTGTTTTGGGTATCGCTATCCAAAACTCAAGTGCAGAATGTAATTATTAATGTAATATAACAAAAACCACATTAGGTATAAGCTTTTAAGTTTACAAATTAATATAAGTGAAGAAATAATAAAAAATGCGCACATTTTTAAAATATTGGGACTTCTGTTATGAAAAGTAATCCCCGCTTTTATATTCAGCTATAGCTACACGCTACACAAATTTTAAACAGTGAATGTTTTGTTATAGGAAATACATGGGATTAAAATAGTAACTACGCTAGAGAATGTATTTTGTAACGTCTTTTTTAACATGTAACTTACCAGAAATGTCAAAACGAGCATCCTTAATTTCAAATAATAGCTGTCACAACAAAGTTAAACTCTAAACAAACATATCATATAGCAAATATAAAAAGGGCGAAATTGTATAGTGTGTGCCCTAGCACTTCTTTTTTTCGGCCGCTACAACTACAACTAACAACAGCTTTTTCCGTCATATACAATTGTTCTCGCTACAGTAAGATTATTTATGTGTAAATTGTGTGTCGCCTGCAAAATTATTTGCGTCGCGTGCCTTCGAATCCGTCACCACCCTCTGGATTCTATTTTTATACATGTAATCCTTCGCTTGTTTGGTATTCAATATATGACAAATAAGCTCTTTGCAGCCTTGCTTAACAAACAAATACTATTTCAGAGAATGATACTAAAGCATTCAGCTGGTTGAACTGAAGCTGTAGTACTAGAATTTGGTTCTAATTTTATCTCTTATTCAACTTATAATAACATCATTATGAAGTTATGCAATTCTTTCACTTCTTAACATAAAAGTAAATTAGAAGTGAAGGTGATGAGTTTTTCAAAATACAGTCATAAACTTAATTCAATTTGCATATATGAAAGTAATAAAATAGTAGCCATTGATGTTACGTGGTGGGACTATGCTTTAACCCTTTTAACATCAGAGAGACTGGGATAATAATATGCTTTGATTCAACTTAAGGAAGTAAATTGTTTTCTCCAAGTGCATACCAAGATGAACAGTCAGCCATCCATGCAGTTACCAAATTTTGGTCAACACTAATTGCACAGGGATTTATTTTATGATTTGACAATGATCATGATACGAAAATAAATTTTTATATGTCATCGCTTAACATGTTCTCCAAGGACACACCAAATTTGGACAGTCAGCCATCGATGCAGTTACCAACTTTGGACGTTTCGCTTTAGCAACTCGCCGCAAAAATTCCGAAAAAAGTAGCAGGTTTGTTTAACTACTTTCAACTCCAATTAGAAATGTCGATGCGACAACTGTTTCCCGAACAATAAAGCATTGCATAAGCGCAAAAAACGATGTAGGTACGTACCTCCCCACTGCAATCATAAAAGGGAGAAATAAAAAGCTTGGTGCATGTACCTACTCTGAGTTGGCATAAAAGGCCACTTTTCAAAAGACATCGCAAACTTTTTTTTTTAGAAAGTCTTTTATTTACAAAAGGTAGGTAGGTACAGTGTTACTTTGTATACCTTTAGGTGGAAGCTACTAAGTTTGTACCTTAATAACGAAAAAATCTAAAGACTTTTGAAATCTAAAGTGTTTAGAAAATACAGGTAGGTAATCAGCCTAAATGCCTTAACTAATATTATAAATGCTTTTTTGGGGTACAGAAAAGGACAGGGTTCCTTTCATCCAGAAAAAAGGAAGTCGGTCGGAAAAAATACTTTTAGAAAAGGTCAGTCCGAATAAGGCCGAATGATGAATGTAAGTACAAAAACTACTATTATTATCATCCATAATATAATTATAAGTTTCAAAGTAACTAGTTGTTAGGACTAGGTTATCATCTCTTTTTATTTAAAAAGTTTGACTACAGAATTCGGAGTGACATTCAATACCGTGAAACTATGAAGTTATGACATTTAAGGTGCCTAAAATTGAAGATTAAGTACCAGATATGTATTCATTCACTGACTTTTACGTATCCTCATTCAACTCCCCGATATCCTCCCAGAATGTATCGTTGGTATAAATCCCTTTCAGCAGATATGCGATTAAGCTTGAGAAAGAAAAATATTATATCTTTTGAAAAGACCTTGGGGCTCGAGAAAACGCGTATTTGGCCAGTAGATAAATATAATGGCCCCTAGAGACTGGGAAATGTTAAAGTATGTAATAGGTATCGTTCCTCCGCCTTCCCTTAGGAGCCCTAGCATAGCAAACTAGATCTGCCTCGGTCTTCTCAGTTACTACTCCCCAAGTGTGAAATACGTCGAATACAATAAAATGGATAAATATAGTACTTATCACTGATACTTACATAGCACTTGGTAACTCAACTTTTTTATTATTAATATGTGATGGACCGCCTGATAGTATGTAGAAAACCATTGCCTTTAAATAGAGCCACACTGGAACTGGGCTAAAAGAAGCATCTTAGTTTTAACATAAATTAACGTACCTACCATAAAACCGCTGGTTTTTGGCCTCATCCTAAAGATCGCTTTTTTCCGTATAAGATCATCACTTACTTAACGTAATCTAACCTTTTTATATGATATCTATATCTATACTTATAATAAAACTGTAACTGGATGATTTCTGTCCATTTAATATATTTTGAAAATTTTGACCGGGGGATGCTTTATAATCGATACTGAGTCCAAAACAGATTTTTAATTAAATTTTTTCTGTCTGTCTGTCTATCTGTCCAGGCATCACGTGAAACTACTGAACGGATTTAAATAAAATTTTGTATACTGGTAGCTGATATTCCGGGTCAACATATAGGCTACTTTTTATCCCAATAATCAACACGCTTCTCCTGGGAAATTGGATGAATTTTTTTATCAATATTACTTCATGCCTCTGTTAAATTTGAATCGATTTTAATAATTCTTTTTTTATTTGAAAGTGTATACTATTAAGCATGTATTGTCTCATTTTAATGAAGATCTGATAAATATTGTCGGAGATAAAGGACATAACTCTTCACAGCACGTCGCAAGGCATATGGGACAACGATCGAATGCATGCGTACCATCCTGGAATAGCTCATAGGCTTCTTTTTATCCCGGGAAAGCAAACAGCTCCTACAGGATAGAATCGCTATTTTTCCGCATTTGTCTTTCAAAATCCGCGCAACGGAGTTTTATATTGGTTTTTTTAGATAAGCATATTTGAAATATTATCAAGCGTTTTAGTTTGTTTGGTTGAACGCGCTAATCTCAGAAAATGCTGTTTCAATTTCGTTTTTTTTTTGGATTGGTAGTATCAATTAAAGCTGTAACATCACGCTACGACAAAAATATCCTTTTTGAGAGATTCCGATGCGTGCGATGCGTGATCGTTAAACGTTACGCCAAAGGACTGAAATATGTAGTAAGTATATAGGAATTGTTTCTTTAAAGTTCTATAAAACAGTCCGCGACAACATACGGCTACTTTTTGAAGTTGACTCATTCGCAGACGAAGTTATATATACTTAGAATGCCCACTTTTATTGTACATACTTTAGTTTATTCAAAGAAACTGTATCTATATTTAAGTTCCAACTCGTACTAAAATATACAGTCTTTAAATAATTTTTTAAAAAACTGGATAGCTACACTTGCAGTTACTCAAACGAGCGTATAAAATGTGAATTATATTTAAAATGAATCAGCTCTATGAGAAGAAATCTGAATCTTTTAAATAAGTACAGTATTTTTCCAACAACTAACACTGCGGAATATTTTACTGTACACACAGTTTTGGAGAATTAATGAAATACCAAGCGGCCGCTCATGTATTTACATAGTGTCATTTCTAGCGTTTCACTCCACAATTTTATTCAACCAAAGCACTCGCAGAATATATTTGCGGTGAAATGGTGGATTGAATGTAACACAGTTGTCGTAGTTTTTTAATAACGAAAACCACGTCTTTGAATTACCTACATCGCGCTCTGTGCATAGGAGAAGGTACATTTGGGCCTTGAAATTCATGCATTATGCTTGCTTATAATGTTTGAGAAATTTTGGTATAGATACGTGAGTTAAATCTACTTAGGTAAGTAGTTAGTTTTGGAGGTCCTACTTTTAAATATATGCAAATTGTATAATAGTTATAAAATATCGTTGAATGACTGCTAGCTAAACTTTTCTGAATAGATGGTAAACTATAATAATTGAGAAATACGATGTTTGAATTCACTAGTTTTCATTTAAGTTTGTGCGCAAACAAGGTTTATTTAGCAGACTTACTCAAAACAAAGGTCTTAAGATATCCTGCCGAGAACTCGCGAATATCTGCAATCAATGAAACTTTCCTTTTACAAGTAACTTCGGACTGAACTATGTTGTTTGCTTAGAAGTAGGTACACGATTAATTTATTTCTTGAAAGCACTTCTCAATCTGCCTTAAGGCATCGGAGTTAAGTTAATTGAGTTTGAAACTTCATTGCATGTTACCAGTATTTAACAAGCAGAGCTACAAAACCTGACATAAAGTAGGAAAAGCCTGATCAGAAACGTAAAAGTGAATTTACCTGCATTTGGAGGAAATATCAATTTTAATTATAAAAATAATCTAAATAATCAGTAGTTTATCCCAAATTATAAATTTTAATTATTTTAATTGATATCTGAGTAAAACCGTAATCCGTATATAAGCTTTATTTATTACGTTATTTTTTACATTGTAGCTTAAGACTTGCATGGAATAGAGAACGTAATTTGGTTATATTTCTGGTGATGTAATCAAATATAATGCGTCTGTAAACAAGAGGTACACGTTATTTAATACCTTTAATAACAAATGCGGCACGATATGAGAGTCACTGTAAAAAATAAGCCTCACGACAGAGCGTGCAAATAACAACTCTACATGTGTGTTAAACAGAACAGCGAAACAATTTTTCATATTTCCTCTGTATAATATTTTTTTACTTATGTACTTATATGTCATGCGAAATGAATGATGATAAAAAAATGTAGGTACCGTAATTTTACTCTGACTAATATAGGAACAATAAAGGATTATAGGCATAATATTGTGCACGCTTCTCGATTTCAAAATGATATAGTACTACGTAGTTCAAACTTCACTAACCTTTTAAAATCATATCTTAAAATTTCAGGCATTATATTTCCAATAAGTTTTGTTCATTTCTATTAAGATGAAACACTCTTTACTCTACATTACAAGAGACATACATATCTCCTGCATACAAGATCTTTTTTTTTACTGCACTTGTAAAATTTCACAATCTAAAAAATTTTTATTTTTTAGATTGTGTGTAGGTGATTAACCCTAATGATTTTAACACCGTAACGCGGGCTTGTTGGCGAGCCTCGGAATGGGGCTCTGCCAAGAAGAGTTTGAACCCTAGGGCTCGAAGAAGTGAAGGGATCGTCGGCCTGCCTGCACCTGGTTGCGCCTGGTTGCGGTAACGCGCGACGAGATTTCACGGAGTGAAAGGGTTACGGACGGTGATTAGTCCGCACGCTTCCAATAACGTGCGAGCCCACGTCCGGATGACCTTAGAAGTCGGGGACCTCGTTTTCGCCGGCGAAGATGCTGTGCAGAGGTTGATTGTGTGTTCTGATAGGGAGCATTGTCAATAGTAATCTGATTGTCAGGGTCGTGAAGGATATGTTTAGGCCTCCTCTTGTTGAGAGTGACGCTAAGGTTGGGTAACTTGTATAAAGACACCGGGTGTTATCATCAGACAGGTTCCTATAAGATCGGATAGGACAAGTGTATGCATAGAGCGTAGTAAAATACTATCACAATCTCCGCAAGCCCTATTTAGTACGTCAGTTATTTTGAATAAAATTTTATGGTGGAACTACACTGCGCTACACGCTATTCGTTATGCGAACAACCCACATGCCCATCTAAACTTACTCTCTCGTCATTCTCAATTCTTGCCAGTATGACGAATATGACAAATAAGGGTTATGTTTGCGAATAAAGCAAGGATCGATATGTTATCGCTGCAAGTGATCAAATGAGTGGCCGAAGTGTGGACGGTCGTCTATGCACATAGTCGGCGTATTTGTCCCCTTTGATGTATGTCATAAATCCGATAAGTAACGAATAGGCATATTCACGTTATAACCTGACCTATTTCAGTAGCGTTGGTCCATCTCCAGAGATTTACCAACTACGCAGACATTATAATGCACAAGTTTGTGGGTAAACACAGGTGCAGTCTCTTTTCCCTCACTGTCATAGCCCGATGGGATGGCAGATCCAATACGACCTGGTAGAGATCAGGCGCAAAACCGATAGCCGAGACACGGGGGTGAATCAGGGCGAATTTCCAAACTCCGAGCTGGTACTAAGAATTAATTGATAGTAAAACTCAATAATACTCATCGGCTTGACCCGGGGATCGAAATCAGGACCACGTGATCTATAGTCGAACAAGCTCACCATTAGACTAACAAGACGGTTAATGCTAATATCGACCAATAAACCCACTTCGCCCTATGCAGGCGTATAAGCTGCATAACGCAGTGTGGTTTTACCTTTATAATATAAGGGTACTCACGTGTGCCATCGAAGCGTGTGGCAATAGTGTCGAGGAAGGTATTCTGGGGCGCTAGCAGCCCCTTGCGCACCGGCATTACCCCGAGCCGCGCCCCCCGCGCTCCTTACCCTCCACCTGGAACAAAAGTTATATATTAGTAACAATAGTAAACGTGTTGACGCGGGCCAAGCAGATGGGTAATGCAACAGAGGAACACTGTTGTAAGTAACACGTGATACAAAGTGCCGATTTGTGTCTATCAACCAGGGGTGTAAGTGTAAATCCTCAAGTGCCCGAAACTACACCGGCAACCATGTAATGTGTATAATATATACAGGTTCGGAAGAAAGATTTTAACGTGAAGTAGCAAACAAACTCAGCCAATCCCAAATGGATGCATTCATCGTCATCATGAGTCACAGCATATTATAAGGTAGGAGAGAATATAATAGAGCTTAGAATTCGTTAACAGAAAACACACAATACCTCAAATTTTTTAGCTTACCACTTTATAAATGAGGTTGGTATGTTGCATTGGGTAATGAAAAATCTCTATTGCGGATTGATTTTATTGTACAATATACTTGATCGCATCGGTGGATTGATTTTATATTACAATAAATTTGACTCAATATTCGATTTTTTATACCCAATTATAAAGAGATTATAGACTAGAGGTGCAGAGATTCAGCAACAAAATCAATTCAACGTTGTTTTCTAAAGCTAACAGCTAACCAACGGTTCGCACGCCACCATTTACGTGGGGTGAACAGTTAGTTTAGGCTTATTACATCAATATCTTTGACCCTGGAACATCTTCAAGGACGAATGTAATATTCGTATTACCTATGCCCTAAATAAATATAACATCACTAAATACCTGCTTTGCATTTGAAAAATATTTTCATAGGTATAGGTCAGCGATAGGTTAATCAAATTATATTTTAAGCTGCGATAGAGCTGCATAAACAATCATGACCTAAATAAATACGTTCCAAAGTCAAAGGTTCTACACACGTCCCTGAACACAAGGGTTTACTTAACCACATTACAAACACTTCCCAGCAAATATTTTTCACTAATTATTCCCTGAATAATATTTACCTACGAATTTTGTTTTTACTTTCATCTGCCACACAAGCATTTTAATTAGCAAGGTACTGTGCGGCTAATTTGTCCTGGAGTAGCTCCTTAGCGCTACATGATAATAAGTTTGTTCACATAGAAATATTAATTTGTTCATTGATTGATAATATATTAGTGTCACCAAAAAACTTGAGTAACAAAACGCACTCTTTATGAAATATTACAGTATATTTAATCCCCCTAAGCATTAAAATTATCTGTTCGACTGTATCTGTAAATCCATCAAATAATGCGATTAAGCTACACAATTGCTTCTCTGATTATTATTCCGTATTACTTCCAGGAAACAGCACTCATTGTTACGTTACGAATTTTCGAAACCATGAGGAATTTATAAAAATAACCCATTGTTACAGCTCTTAAATTATAAGTCAATAATGTTCAAAGACCTGCAGTAGAATAACCCGCATCAAGATTGGGCCAGTAGTTTTAAGGAAAATACTATATATAAATAAGTCCATCAAATTTTAACTTATTTTGGAAAATATTTGAAACAGCGAGCCGGTCTAAACCGGAAACTAAAAATTTGGGAAGGTATAGCTCATACCAGCTACTCATTCTCAATTATTATGTATAAGCATAAGAATATATTTGTACTATTACTATAAAGTAAAACGCGCTAATACCTACAAGAGCCATTTACCATTTTGTTTTATTTAGCTATTCCAATTAGTCAGCATAGCTATGTAACAATCCTGACTAATTGGAATAGCTTGAAATCACATAACGCCTGGGTGGTAATTATAATATGAATATTATCCAGGACTCTAATTTTATTCTTTTGCTATCTCGGTGACCCCTGTAATTTGAATTTGACGTAAAATTACCTTAAATGTAACAGTTAATATAATGGTTGTCACCGCGTATTTTTAATAAAAACATACTGTAAGATGCCATTGGTGTAGATACCCCGTTTCTTATTACGAGTATATCAGACACTAAGGTGTCTGTGACACAGAAATTCACTCAATATTTCCTGTGTTAATCCTTTTTGATTCGGGAAATATCAATAAATTAATTAATAAAGTCTGTTATTTTTCAATCTAAAACGTTGCTTCAACGACATGAATGTCAACTTTACTTCTAACGACTTTTTGGATGAGAATGCGGAAAAGAAATGTTTCACAGTATTGTTACAGCGTGAATGAGACGACGCGACGTGTCTATTTTTCTTTCTTTTCGTATATACAGTTCGCCAGTATAGCGTTCAGAATCAGGTCAGATCGCTTTAGATAATTTTTTCAAGTTGACACGAGATTTAATAGTTGGCCCGATAATTTATCTCGCTTGTCCTACATTAATCATAGGCTTAACTGAAAACGATGTGAATAATTTTTTATAGGTTATTTATCAGTTTATTTATTAAATTTATAGATGTGAAGTCGCTTATTAATGGATGAAATCATTTATTGGTTAGTAAAATTATTATTATTTTAAACCCTGCCGTAGGTATAACAACACTCGCTTCACTTTCAAAAAACGTAGACATCTAAGACAGTAAAAAGTTAATTCACGCCTATCAATTAATATGACCCGAAAGTTCCGTGTGAGGTAAGACTGTCGGTATTTCAGGATGACCGAAACCCGATGAAACCAATAAACCTGCGCATAAATCTGTCAACACGCTTGACACAGATAAAAATATTAAACCGCCAATAACACGCTTTGATATGTTCAGTAGTTTCCTGCGGTAGTAAACGTAGTTCCGCGCGTATTGATAGACGTTAAAATACACATTTTACACATTATCTATTTTGAGCATTGACTTTAATCCTATACCTACTAATAGACAAAGAAGAATAGATTTTTATTTTTTCTTGTTTTATATTTCCTTCGCCTGTGTAAAGATACCCGTTGCATATTTATTTAAAACGTACATGTCATAAAATAAACATATAACTGTTATTCTGGAAAACATGGATGATAACTCAAATTTGTCACTTATGAAAATTATTAACAGGGTTTTTATTATTCTAGAACCTCAATTAAATTTCTTATGGAGAGAACGTGGTGAAAAGCTCCGGCTTTTAATTATAATTGCTGAAATAGACAACGTTATAAACCTAAGTCCAGCAACCCATATTGAAGCAGTGTGGTGGGTTTAAGCTCTATGACACTCTGATATAGTAGATGATTACTGTATAATAGTGGTTAGGTAGACAAGTCCTTAAACAAATGATCATATTTTTTAAATAATAAAGGGTCCATTTTCTCGTTACTGTATCCTTGAGTCGTGTTAAATCAGTACCGAAAAGCGTTTCAAATAAGAAAGAATAAATAAAAGATAAAAAGAGCCATCAAGATGATATTATTAAGGTTCCGACGGAAACAGATCATGACAAAGTGCCGGAATTCGAAGCGAAAGTTGTAAGTACTTCTTATATTTCAATTTAATGAACTCTACGCGTAATATAAAGGACTTTTCTAGAATTGAAAGATGTCATCAAGACATTGCAAAGATCCGAAATGCAATGTGTAAAAAGTAGGCCAGCGGCTAACTTGGACAAAACTTACGGGAAATTAAAACTTTTCAGAGATTTTCCTCAAAAGAAAACTGTACTGACAACTTAGAGCAAAAGCTTGCAACTTAGAGCAGTTGCTCTTATTCATCATCAAAATCATCACAATAGCAACAAGTAACAGTATCAATGATCGCAATACGATCGCAGCGCATTAAAAAAAGTCGTGTGAAAAATAGATTTTAATTATGAATATCGTACAAAACCAAGAGGTATCAAGTTCTGCAGCGTTGTGTAAGTACTTGATTCGTTAGTGTGTGTTTAATCCTTAAAAATTTTTTTTGGTTCCGATGTGTGATTTCGGAAAATACTTACTAAGAATTAGGTAACTCCCTTTTGCGATTTTCTCATGGCTCCACTATTGAAAGGCGCTTATAAACCTCCAAATATTCGCAAAGTCACGTTGTGATTTATGACAAGATGATGCTTTCGTATTTAAAGCTTAGTATAGAATCTGAGTAAGCAACTAACGTTCAAATCCCAGGTAGGGAGGTCTGATGTATTTGTATCGTTGTAAAGCGAAATTGAAGCGGTGATAGCGTAGTGGGTAGGACTTCGACTTTACTTTCGGGGGAGCGAGTTCGAATCCCGGCACGCGGAATCCCTCTAACTTTTCCTTGTTTGAGTCAGTTGCGTTTTAAGCAATTAGAATATCACTTGCTTCAACGGTGAAGGAAAACATCGTGAGGAAACCTACATACCTAAGAGTTCTCCATAATGTTCGCAAACCAATCCGCACTGGGCCAGCGTGGTTGACTACGGTCTTAACCCCTTAACGGTAACGGGTTGATATGATGATTCATGATGATGATAATAAAAGCGAAATTGCTAAAGTTACCATTGAATAGCAGATTTCAAGAATCTCAGACAGTTTTACCAGGAAAAATACTAAGCCGGCAGAAAATATAAAATGCTGAAACCTTCAGCGTTTTGTGTACACTACGAATAAACAAAAGCTTTATGCATATATCAAGTGCACCCCACTTGAATCGGATCATTACTGCAGTCTGATGATTTCACAAAATAATGAGAGCTTTGATACCACCGGGTATGTTTATTTGTAGTATGTCTTATATTATCTGCTATGGAAATCAAATGTGTTATACTTTTAGAGCCTTATTTATATTAGTAGTATAACGTATTATTAATAAAAGGCCCTAAATAATAATAACGCTCTGAATAATGAAAGGTGCTGTCAGTTAAATTGTGATAAAATAGTTCATCGTTATTCCGATGTTATGCTAATATTGGTAATATTAATAAGACTCTAAAAGTATTTTTAAATCATAATACATTTATTTTCGTACCTTTTAATCCACATCCACGTTTATTTCTGGCATATTTGTTTACCAACTGAACAAGATTGTACATATGTAGGCGTTCCTTATAAAAATAAAGGAGGTATATATACGATAACAACCAGCTAGTTAAACAAAGTTGTTCGTTGAATTGATTGTAGCATTACGGCCCTACTGAAGAGGTTTTGATGTTGATGCATGACTAACATCATTTCCATAATCCCTAACAGGATGTTTTCGCTCTTCCTAACAGTCGCTGGTTCACACACTATCGATAAGCGTAACATCAGACGGAGGTAAATTAAATGTATCCCCATGAATTAAAGCTCAAATTCGTTAACTTGAATTTAAGCTATTCGTGTATACTTTTGAGCCACTCCTTGCGTAACGTTTGTTAAGCAAAAATCTGTTATAAACAATTAGCAAATCTCTAAATCAAGGAGGTTTTGGTTAATTTTATTTGGATTTTAAGATTGCAAGCGATCGAATATCATACTAAGGATAGGTACGGGTAATTGTGGACCTGCCTAAAAGGGAATCGAAATACCAAATGAATCATTGTAACAATCATTGTTACGTGTCCTATCTTTCGCCGCTTGAAGGCTTTTTTGATCAAGTCAAGTAGGCGCGAACAAGAAAATTCAATGAGGTACTTACAAAGAGATTTACTTGTTCGTATTCCTCATTTACATAAACCTCTGTGGCTGTATGCCCTTTAAGAGAAAAGTCCATAGTTGGCTCTCCATTTACACATGTATGTCTATGATCTATGCGTGTGTACGTATGTGTCTGAATTTTTATTTTAATATTATTCTTTTTTGAGCTTAATCTTTTTTTTCTGCCGTCGTAATCTCTGACACGAGGAACATTTTTACATTAATATATGCTACGGTTGTCACCGCGTATATTTTATTAAACTAAATTTACAGTTATCTCTACTTTTTACAGTTCTTTACTAGTTACTAAGGAATTAGCCTGTAAAAATATATTAAATAAGTAAAGCTTATCCATGCATGCAAAACATGTTCTTTGAACGTAGAACGTAGTTTAGGAGTTTAAAATATAAAAGAAAAGAAAATTAAAATACAATACGTACCGGAGGGAAGTTTACGACTATGAGCAAGGCACCCGATCGGCAAGCTTTAATTAATAAAACATAATAGTTGATTTGGTACGTTCGTTTCGTAGTGATGCATTACGATACATTTCATACATCGATGTGTTATAATGACATATTTTTATCACAATAATAAATCACCACTCTACATTTAAAAGTTTGCCGTTATTGAAATACAGAGCAACAAAAGTAAGCCTACTAAAGAGACAACGGGGACTAAACGAGATAAAGCTATTTATTAATCTAAATTATACTGTTCCATTATATCTAATACGTTTATTTAAAAGATCCTCTTGTTTAATAAAGTTAACCCAATCTACTTAAAAGAGAAATGTTTAAAGCGAGATCGGGCATCCAGCAATCTCTGAGTAAGACCGTAGATACTATATTTTATGTATAACTTTTATCATTTGAATAATAAAGTTTCTCGTTAAGTTTAGGTTCAAGAATATCACAAAATATATTTAAAAAAACTCGCGTTATACAATGTAACAAGATTTTTTTTTAACAAATGCGCATATGGGAAAATATAAATCATTTTATTACTTAAAAATGTTTACTTAAATTAACTTAATAATCTATGGAACCAAAATTAAGGATCCATTATTTTCGATTCTCGCTGTTCGGTTTTCTTAGTAACTTAAAGAATAAAACATTAAGTGAGTGGTATGTCGATATAGTATGATATAGTTATGCGCTCACTTGGTGTTTTTTAAAGTTTAGCAATAATCAATCAGCGCCATTTTGTTAACCGACTTAAAAAAATGCCAATTCAAATGTAAAAAATCACGGGTACTTTCCTTTATTTGTTTATTAAGAGCATATTAGACGTTTTTAAATTTAGCACACACAAAAACGTGGACTGATATGCACGTCAATCACAAGTGCACATACTCGTAGCATTGACAAAGCGTCGTGAAACTTAATTTGAATTTCCTTGCTACTATTTAAAAGGAAATATGACGTTTATGATCTATACCTAGTAATTTTCTATATTTTACTTGGCACCGACAGATATGTTCTAGAAAATCATTAAATTTAAAGAAAATGTTTTCTAATTATGGGCTGAGTCGTTATGTCAAACAAGATTTGCACAGATTCTTGTAAAATAAAACGTATTGGACGGTAAAGATGTCCAGAGCTACGAGCGATTTTTTCTTTCCAAGGTTACTTCCTGGTTGAAGATATGGTACATTTCTATAAACCTATATTTTATTCATAAAAGCAATATAGTTTCCCATCTGCAAAACTGGTAAACACGTTCAACTTTTGACAGTCATAAGAAACTTTTTTGATAACCGACTTTGGTAACTCTAATAAGTTCTTTGTTTGATATACTCTGTTGCGAGGAGTTTTCAAGTCAAACTGAATACCGAAAGTGAAAAGGCCGTTTCATGAAGCAAACGTAATAAGTCAATATCGTCTTTTGATGGATTCACCCAACTAGGCAAAAATTAAACAGGTTTAATTTTGTCTAGTTGTGAAATAGCGACTTGACATAGTCAAGTTTGTAATTTAAGTTGTAAGTGAGCTCTTTTTTATAATAGCTTGATGGGACTAGAAGTCACATCGTTGGCAATAAAAACATGATCCTTTAATTAATTAATATATTTTCTCAACTCAACTAGAATCTACTTGAGTTTAGCAATTATGACTTATCTTTTAAACGTCAAGTTATAGTTGTAACACTTTTTAATTCAATTTAAGGTTTTATTATGTTCTTTTTGTATTATATACTAGCGTACCCAGCCCGCTTCCCCGGCTAGATTTTGCTTTATTTTATTTAAACAATAAACATACTTACATCATTAAATTTTTAATTTGTCTCATAATATATTAAATCATTTATTTCTCTCCGTATTCATTCTCTTCCATTTTCTTGTCGAGCGGGTGAAGATCATTATCTACACCGATGTACACCCAACAATAGAATATCATCATAGTAAATAAAAGCTGTATTTGACAGTTTGACCGTTGCTCCGATCGTCACCAAGCTTTACAGGATTACTCGCCAGGTCAATCCGGAGATTCCCTAAAAGTTTCATTGAAATCGGTCCAGCCGTTTCGGAGCCTATACGGATAATACCCACATACTTTCTCTTTTATATATATAACCTGCTGCATTACCCACTAATATTAGGTTTTTATTTATAAATAATGATGGCACTTCAATCAAATTCAAACAAACAGCTCGAGCTCTCGTAGCCACAAAACTCTACGCTACGGTTTGTTTGATAATTAATTGCTTAAGTTTATTACCGTTCTGATGTCTCTAAATCTTCTATTTGACCTAAGCCTCGAATGAGGTTTCAAATTGAACCGACGGACTTTTTAATATTTATTATTGGCTATGTAAATGTTTGATATAACCTATAAAACTCTAGCCATGTTGATCATATTGAGGTCTAACATACCCATGTAAAACCTTTTTGCGACCCGATATGAATCATTCAAAGAAATAACAAATTTTCTTCCGAAAATTTGACGCTTTCGTCGTCGTAAAACGTATGATAATATACCTCCTCGTTGGCTATAGGAGATTAATATTGAAGCGTCTCGGGCATTTCATATTATTATGTTATTCATTTATGAAATACTGGATGTTCCCCGCGCCCGCGACTTTGACCGCGATGGGATTTTGATTTACTTTAGCAGAACCTCAAAATCACGTAATTAGGTCACAATCAGACAAACATACTTTTGAGTTCATACTGTTACATCTGATTTATAAAGGCAAAGTTTTAAAAAATACTGTTAAAGAACACCTTGTAAAATTAGATTAGTAGTCAGCACCTCAGGGTGATTTAAGCGGATGCAGCGTGGAATTTTCAATATTAAAGCTCTATTCCTTTCGGGGCAGATTTGGACAAACTTAAAATTTTAATTAAATAAGTGTTAAGCTATACTTTACAAAGTATATCTATCTATCATCATCATCATCACATCAACCGATAGACGTCCACTGCTGGACATAGGTATTTTGTAGGGAGTTCCAAGTTCCACGGTTCTGAGCCGCTTGGATCCAGCGGCTACCTGCGACGCGCTTAATGTTGTCTGTCCACCTCGTTTGGGCCGACCAACGCTGCGCTTACCAGTTCGGGGCTGCCATTCCAGCACCTTGGGACCCCAACGTCCCTTTCTTCGAAATATGTGCCCGGCCCATTGCCACTTCAGCTTCGCGACTCGTTGAGCTATGTCGGTAACTCTGGTTCTTCTACGAATCTCCACATTTCTGATTTGATCGCGTAGAGATACTTCGAGCATAGCTCTCTCCATCGCCCGCTATGTGACTCTGAGCCTTCTTATGAGGCCCATAGTTAACGACCATGTTTCAGAGCCATCGGTCATCACTGGCAACACGCACGTGTTCAGTGCGTATCTATCTATACTAATATATAAATCTTTAGAGTTTTTTAACGGTTGTTCCGTTAAAACTATAAAACTATACATCCGATTGAATTGAAATTTAGCATCCATGTAGAGGATACATTGACTTAATGGATAGGCTAACTTTTTTATAAGTGTTAAATCTCCGAAGTGTATAGCGGGGACGTTAATGATTAGAAAAAATCATAAAAACAAAATTTTGAATTTTAACTCTTTTAGACATGAAATTTGGACAGAATTTTTTGGGCTATGTTACGACCATAAAATAATGTATTGAATGAAGCTTAAATCACCTCGGTTACGGGGTTGCTAATGAAAAAAAATTAAAATTTTATACTAAACTTCCCACAGACTTAAAATTTAATAAAAGTTTCATGTTTGTTAAATTAAGGTCACTTACTATCAGAATTCGAAAAATTTTAGCAACTGAGGATATTGTGGGGGCGTTAAAATTATTTATATAATTATAATTGTTGATAACATCCTAAAGGTTTTTTTATAGTAATAAGCTGTGGTAACCTAATGGTTAGTGAAAAACCATGATTTCAAGTGAATCAATGATTGCAAGTATCTATAATTTCCAAATAATACTGGTTGCATCTGGAAGTAGGAGGGACATCTTTAGTGCTAAAACGCATATAGACAGATATATATAAATTTTATGTTGGTTTGTGTACGCTTCAGAAACTCAAAAAGTTCTGCAATGTTCGGGCTGAAATTTTAGCATCAAGGATTGTTTTTATCTATTATTCTCAACCATTCAATCACAATGTGCCACAGCGAAGCGTGGGTACCACAAGTATACTTATAAAAGTAGTACTATATAAGTAGTTTCAAGGGGGATGGTAAGACTGATTAGCAGATTCTTACGCTCAGTGGGGTTTCCTTTAGCTTTTTGAAAAATAACGTATTAAAATGATAATCAAGTACGTAGGTACATAATTTTTTCATATAAATTTTAATTACAGGTGTTAGTACGCAGCGTCCGCATTTTCATTAGCAGTCTCTATAAATCTCCCTGTATAATTAAAGCTCTATTTAAGGTGACCCATAAACCGTGCGTAAGAATATGGCTGCAGCCTTTCCACCTTCTCGTAAACTTTTTATGTTTCATAAATGTGCCAGTAATAAATATAAATTCATGGGTTTTCGAGGCTGTTCCCTTTTTCTAGTCATATTCTTACCGCGGTAACGAGGTGTTGATCTACGTTTATCTAATAAATTTGAACATATAGCAATGCATTTTGCAATATACGGCAAACTCATACGAATAGTTTACATTAATAAATTTAAAACATTTCAAGTTCCAAACTAAGTATGCTACCGGTCGCTTTTGAACAACTTCATGATTTTAGGATGATGGCTACAATCATCGCCGTCGTGCAATGGAATAACATATAAAAACATTTCCTTAAATCTCAAGAATTTAACAAATACTTATAAAATTATGTAGCATAAAATCTTATGTTTTGACATAGGTAGGTACTTTGTAAGAAAAACCTGACATATTTGTTTCCCATTCAGTTATCTAACGAATGAAAATCCAGCCTTTTATCCCCTTTATTTTACTAAACGTATAATATTTATTGAAATAGGAGGGTGACAAAGTAAGGATTTTAAGATATTTTTTGTAAAAAATACCTGTCTAAAGAAGTAAACTAGCAAGACATTAATCTACGTATATACAATTAAGATACCGCAAACTTTATTGACAAATACGACTGTTACCTATTATAATTACGTGCCAACTAATGTCAATTAAATTACACGCAGGTGATGATGCCTTAATAAAATTATCTGACTCAAGTATTCAATCAACTTAAGGCAAGTTTTTAGTGGCAGTAGCACCCTTGCTAGTAAAAGCTGACAAGAATTTGGTACAAAATACAACACTTTAAGCGATCAATGCCGTGCGGGTATCTGAAAACATCAAGAGTAATTATTTAGAGTGCCAGATTTCCGAAACGATACAGTTTCACGATGGAAATGCAGTGTATGATTAAATTTCAGATTGATGTTTGCTGCTTGTTTAATGTATGTTTAGTAACACGAAACTTGGTTCATAAACAGCGTTTCAGTAAATCACAGCATATTTTACCACGAAGTTGAGCAACTGAGTTTATGTGCAAACAGCGTCGCAGGCTTCCATGTAATAATATATGAAATATGTATTTTTACGAGTCAACCACTCTGCTGGCGCCGAAAATCGTTAAGTAGGATAATTCCAAATCCGATTTGGCATATAAATGCCATCTTCATATTAGTTCTACACGGTCAGTGTTATAGTCAACACGTGGTCACGTTTTCGTTACCGTGGCTTCACCGGTCGCGTGGATTCGGTGTATTTTTTAATACGTCTGCCATTCACCCGTGATTTGAAGTAACCCACTTGTGAAACCGCATTGGTATTCCAGATCTTCACTTTGCATATTAGCAACGAGAAAGCAGAAATATTGAACTAGAAATAGTTTTTGAGCAAACTTTCAGAAATATTTCATACAATACCGAAAGACAAGCAACGTTGCGAGTTGCGACGATTCTACGAACTCTGATTTTTTTATGCTAAGTCACCGATTATTTGTCTAGCATGGCGGTCCAATGAATTCATCAAGCTGGTATTTGGCTCAGCTATCCTATAATGGGAGCAATACTCATGCACGATTTATCCTGAGTTTAGTACATACAATGTGAGAAGCTGTTCCGGAGTGAAGTAGCGCTTGACCTTATTGACGTAATATTTAAAAGATGATGCCGTTTAGAAACCGATCAGCGGTATGGTATCAGTTAATAAAATGATACCTTCTAGGTTACTGCTACAAACTATTAATCAATAGTTCAATAAAAAGAAAGTTAAAAAACTAGTATCATTTTACTAACTCATACCATAACATAATATATTATGATTACATAAGTATATTTAAACAGCGTTGAAAAAATTGGAAAATGGCCGGAATTAAATACTTTTTATTTTGTTTTGCTTGCATTGGTTACTACAAAAAAAATTAAATGGTTGAAATGAAATGGTGGTACGAACTTCATAGGCTCACCTTGATTAAATTAATAATGGAATTGTAATTTTGAAGCAGTGAATCCCGTGAATATCGCAATTACTTGGTAATAGTAGGTACTTACCTACTTATTAGGTTGTAAATCAAGAACTGCACCATTGCGCGTTTTATAAGTAATAAGTTTACACGTGAAATTTTGGAAGGTGGTTTGCTAAGAATAAGAATACCTTCAAAGATATTCTGTTTATATAAGGCGGCTTTTCTTTGAAAAATTCGTTTAACATGAGAATTCTACGAAAAGTATACATGTTACTAACATATTATATTTAGGATGGAAAATTTTTAAGTACCCTTTCCGAACCACGACCTGCGTTCCATGTCAGCGATAAATAAAATTGGGGGCGCATGAGATGTAAATGTGGGTCGTCATGGATGGGATACTTAGAGATTATTGAAACTTTCGAGTAAACACTATATCACATGAAAAAAACCTGCTTAAAGAAAACCCCAATATTGGATAGGGTCCAAAGCCAATAAATTGTTCATCCGCTGCGTAAACTCCCCTAGATCAACCTGGCCGTTCTTTGTAAATTCAATTGTACACAAATCTCTAAATAAGACGTAATTATTACAATAACCTATGGATTGGACAAGATTAAACACTGTATTATCTAGGATAACACATTTTAATCTATCCTAGTATAATCAATTTGTTATCGTCTGCCACGATGTGTTTTCATACAAATCAATTCAGTAGATTTTGCGAGGTGCGTGAGCATACAGAGAGACCGACACAAATATTTTTTTTTTTAATAAAATGTTAAAGTAATTTTATAAAGTGGGTAAATAACCAAACTTATAATGTCTATAAATTCATATTTGCCAGATGTTTTACTAAATTTATTAGGATTTTACAAATACCCTAATACTTAATTATTAATTAGTTAATAGATAGTTTTCAAGAAACAATTAAAATTATATTTGATTAATTACCAATGTTCATGACATTGAGTTGGTGGGTATTTTGATATAAATACGACTGCATTATCGATACACCCTAGTCTTACATGGACTCGAACGGTGCAAAGATGTCAACGGTGTCTTAGTCGTTTATCAAAAGTTTTGTTACTACCTATTATAAGTTTCCCGCAACATCGAGATAACACTACTTTTTGCACGGTGGTCTTGCTGCCTATCCTATAACGCTGCCATAGTTTAAAATTTAAATTCAATATAAATAAGTCTTGTTATTATTCTTTTCAAGCGTATTTTAAATGAAAACCGCAAAACACCTTTTAAAGCACATTCGGAGTTGTTTGCTGAATAAATTTAGCTAGCCAAGCGTAGTTGGTAGTACAATTCTAATTAAGTGGTGAGAAATAGAGTACCTACTGGTTAATTGCATTTATTTATGCTTTCGCTGGCTTTTTACAATACCATTAAATTTGATATTAAAGGCTAATTACTTACAGCATTGTAAATATGGTACCCAAATCCCTAAATCAAAAAATGAGTCCAGTGACACATTATGTTTTAAGTATGTCTTTTTGTCCCTACCAAAAGATAGACGAAAAAAATAAAAGTTTCCGCCCTTTACGTTTACGTACCCAAAAAAAACTATTTTTTAACATCCGACCGCCGACGATAAACGAGAAACGAGTAGAACTAGGAACTAATACGATTGGCGATCAACGAGACGCGAGTGAGTAGTTTCAATAGTTTTGTCGCCGGGCAATAAGCGAGTGTGATATTCGCGCCATTCATACGTTATTATATTTGTTAAAGTGACATCTGCATATCGTCAGCGAAAGGTGCAAAAGTCATTTGTGGCATTGAGTATACACTTTTATAATATGATTCCTAAATGAATTTTAAAATGTAAAATGTAAATAGTTGATTGAAAAAGAGCAACTGCTGAGATTCTTACCGGCTTCTTCTCGGTAGAATCTGCCTTCCGAACCGGTGGTAGAGTCACTACACACAGACAGACTTGACGTTTCAAAAGTGCTTATGTTAGGCCTACTTGAAATAAATGAATTTTGAATTTTGAATTTTATTGCTATCCATACGCCTACTTTCAATGCCGCACTGTAAAGAAATGATCAAGCGAGCGAGCATCGCTGAACGAGTATCGCTGAGCGATTTTATTGCTGAAAGCTTTTCGCTCAGCGACAGAACTAGTAAAGCGAGTCGTCGCCGGCAGTGTGAACAGTCAGAGAGCAACTTTTAATATATGCATCTCTTTGACGGAACATGGAACGTATATGTATTGTGCGTTTCTTGAGACAGAAAATCGCCGATAGTCGGACCTCTGCCTAATACAGATGATAATCATGTAGAAAGCCCCCACTGATCATTTTTGACATTAAAAACTAACAAAAGCTGTTTATTCATTATCAAAATTGATACGTTTTTGACACACAACACCGCCACCAGAAGTATTTTCCGTAGCGAGTCAATATAAAATGAATAAAAACTGTAGAAATCATGCCGGTGGCGGCGTTTTGTGGTTATGGCCAGTGGCCCGTGCCCGTGTACGAGGACAAAAGACAAAAGTTGTCATTTATTTATTTATTTATTTATTTATTATTGGGTCTACCAGCGATTTTACATAGATAAAAATAATATTACTTATCATATAAATATTACTCAGAGTATGCAAAACCATATAAAGGTAAACACTACATGCTAAATTCGCTTATGTACTAACAATTTTCAAAGAGAATTAATAAAAACTAATAAAAAGAACAACAACAAAAGCCGAAACAGTTACAAACGGAAAAAACTAAATTATTATTATAAAAGAAGTTATGATTAAAATTAAAATTAAAATTAGAACTATGTTTAACTACTCTACATACTAAAGAGACTAATTATACAAAAATAAACAATGATTAAGATACTCGGGATGACAGATTGGTTAATTTACTGATGATAATTTTACGAAAAGTGCTATGCGAGTTAAAGTTAATGTCAATTGACTGACTGAATTTATTGTATAATTTACATAACCGAGGGATAGTGGAGTTTGCGCCAAAGACTGTTCTGGTGCGTGGCGGCACGATCGGCGTAATAGCAGCACGCGGATATCTATACGGTACTCTGAAATTAATTTTACTCAGCAAAATGGGGCAATCTAAATTATTTCTTAGCAACCTATATAAAAACATTAAATCCAGCAAATCTCTTCTTTGGTCAAGATTCAGAATTTTAAAGTATGTCAGTCTTTTTGTATAGGATACCACCTTTTTGTGAATCTTTGCCGAGTATGACAAATGCCACATGAATCTCTTCTGAACACGCTCCAGTCTTAAGTAGTGGGTCGAATAATGAGGACGCCACACAACGCTACAGTACTCTAAATGACTGCGCACAAGGCTATTGTAAAGACTAATTTTTGTTTTAGCTTCTTTGAAAATTCGACCTTGTCGCATAATAAATCCTAATAGTTTAGAAGCTTTTTTATTACATTTTCTATATGGTTAAGATATGTCAATTTTCTATCTAGCATAACACCCAAATCTCTTATAAGCTCAACCTCCTTGAGACTACAGCCATATAAATTATACTTTGTTGGGATAATATTATTTTTCCGAGTAAATTTAATATGTAAGCATTTACTGCAATTGAGTTGCATGCTATTCGATTCACACCAATTCGTTAGTCTATTTAGATCATTCTGTAATACAATTGAATCACCCAGCGAACAAATTGTTCTCGTTACTTTTAAATCATCAGCATATAAATAAGGTGTGGAATGTTCAAAACATGAAACGATGTCGTTCACGAATATATTGAATAATATAGGGCCAAGATGCGAACCTTGAGGTATACCTGAGGTTATTAGTTTAGTTGAAGATCTAAAACCATTAACCACTACATAAAAAGAACGGTCATGCAAGTATGATGAAAGCCAATTCAGCACCGGTCCTGAAAACCCGTAATATGATAATTTTTTGATAAGTATCCTATGCGAAACTTTATCGAATGCCTTTTTAAAATCAGTATATATGGTATCTACCTGCTTCTGTGAGTCTATGGCCTCTGATAATGCTGAAGTGAAGCTTACCAAATTAGTGGTGGTAGACCTACCTGGCAAAAATCCGTGTTGATGTTCAGAAACGAAACGTTTAAAATGGAATTGTATTACCGGACAAACCAAAGATTCGAATACCTTTGCAAAAACCGAAAGAATCGATATGGGCCTATAGTTTCGTATGTCTTTCTCGTCTTCACTCTTAAATATTGGAACAACTTTTGCTAGTTTCCATAAAGAGGGAAAAGTGCCCGAGCGCAGCGATGCTCTATAGATAAGGCATAAAGGCAAAGACAGATGAGTTGCGCTGTTTTTTATAAATGATGGTGGTATATCGTCTGGCCCAGCCCCTTTTGCTATATATTGTCGTTATCAATGTTTATGTTATTGAAGGTTACAAATGATATGTGATTGAAGCTCCCATAGGTATATTATTACCGCTTACCTAGTGGATTTTAAAGCTTTATAGCATAACGCTGCGAACCGTATTTGACCTGCTATACACAGCAAGTCATTAGTATTTTTATTAATTTAAATAAATTTAAAGCAAGTACAAATAATAATACGAACGTTTTCTCCGCAGTATTTATCTACTTGCCCTAGCCGAGTCTGGGTACCGTAATGAGTTCCGAGTTGTTCATTAACTCTGAGCTCATTAAAGTTAATGTACTACAAGTCGGGCATACTCTGACAAGAATTCTGTAATTGTTAAATTTAAGTAATCTTACCACGTTAAGCGGTGATAGCCCAGTAGTTAGGACTTCTGCTTCACTTTCGGGGGGCCAAGTTCGAATCCTAGCACGCACTTCTAACTTTTCTAAGCTACGTGCGTTTTAAGTATGTAATTAAAACATCAATTGCTTCAACGGTGAAGGAATAATATCGTGAGGAAACTTGCATGCCCGAGAGTTTTCCATTATTCACAAGGGCGTTTGCAGTCCATCAGTCCGCGCTGGGCCTGCGTGGTGGTTTCCTAATCACTAAAGCCTTCTTCTTCGAGGAGATTCGTGCCCTGTAGTGGGCCGGTAATGGGTTGATATGATGAACCATGTTTATGGGCCCCATATACCAAATACGATGATTTTTTTTTCTGTGAAATAAATTAATACTGAATTTTGGAAAGTCTTTGAAAAAAAGTTGTAGTTATAATGATAGGAACTACAAGGCCGAAGGATTTTGGTATTTTTATGTAACCCTGTAAAGCAATAGCAAGTAGCTCGTGCAAGACTTACAGTAGTGCGGCTGTAGCTAGGTGGAAACGGTCCAGATAGCAAGCGATCTTCAAGATCGCCTAGCGGTTTTTTTAGGTTTCTGGACATAACTCGCAATCCGTCGTTAAACGTAACGCTTACGACGGATTGCAGTGTGTGTAGACCCCTTTATTCGTAACCCGCAACTACATTTCAGCTTTACATTATCATCACGTCAACCAATGGACGTCCACTGAGAATAGGAAATTCCAAATACCAACGGTTCCAAATACCGTCAAATGATCGGTTGTTAAAATCCGGCTATCACGAATTCTCTTGAATTGATTGCTTCAGTTTCAGCACACAATGTAAGTTTCATAAACCTACAGCAGTGTACTTTGCATAAATGTGGACATTCGGGACTGTACCTACTATTTCTTGGGTATTGCTATTTCTGACCATTTCAAGGTTGCATTGCATACAATCGGGCATCGTTGGCGAATGCGCAGGAAAAGAAAACGTACAAAGTGTTTAAGATGTAGATGATTTTGTATAGGTCCCCATTAATCGGAGTATGGTAGCTACAAATAAAAACAATGCGTTTTTTTATGACACTATAATCCTCTGCCAAAGCAATCTGGAAATAAGGAATTTCCAAATTATCACTGCCGGGAATCAAACCCGGGACCTCCTACTTAGAACCACAGCGCTCACTGCTGCGCCAGAGAGGTACGGAGGTGCTACGCGATGCTTTAAAAAAAACAAGGCAAGCAGTAAGGCAGAAAACTTTTTGGTAATTTCGTTGTATTTTGAGGCTAAGTATATGCTAGATCCTTCTGCATAATGTTTTTATTTAATTTTAGGATGAGATATCAAAATAAAAATAATCCATAACTAAACTAGGGTCACTAGGCTATCTTGCAATTGAAAAATCAGCCTTTAGTTATTGAAATAATGAATTAATTAAGTACTTATTGAATTCACCATGTCGAAAATTAGTAATCAATATTTAAACGGGAATTCAAACAGAAACGTGTTATGATTTCAAATTCTCATTCTGCATATAATATATATGCAGAATGAGAATAAGAATTTACGGTATCATGGAATCCGTGAAAAATTCTACGTGAGGCTTTTCCTCTGACACATCAAACACTGTAGGGGCATCGAACTGTAATCCTCACCCCGATTCCAATTAAGATAGGTACACACTTCGCGATTGTGGATATGTATCTTAAGTTTTACCAGCCTAAGCGACCGTAGTTTCTGTTTCTCTTCCGCTTGCACAGTTTCTATCTTCAGAATAAAAATGTAAGGGCCTGTTGCTACTGAATTTGGAATTTTCCTTTTCCCAGATGTCATCAAGAACTGAATCGTGATAATGATGGTGAAATCTCAGGTGAATAAGTTTTATTTCCTCTAGTCTAGCCATTATAATTAGGTACTCTTGCCAAAAATCTCCATGTTCTTAAAGGGCTAAAACTTCCATCGACAATAAACGAGTCGTAACTAAACCTACGGAATGCGAAAATCGGATGCCTAATGATATGGGTGATGCGTATTAAAAAAAACGTTTTACAAACTCGTCAGGCGCCATCTTAAGTTACGACACCGATACGGCGGCGCGGTGGTGCGTAATGTCTGGGGAAATCCTAAACTCACACTTGGCTGATGATAAAAATATATTACAGGTATTTTAATAACAAAAATTAAAAAATATGAGAATACAAACACAAAATACCAAACTTTGTGGCATGTCTCATAAACAAGTTATGTTAAATGAGTTACGTAGTAAAAATCTTTTGGTGAAAGGGTAATGATCGCCTTTAAATCTTCTCTGATTAGGCGTTACTTTGGCATTGCCGTCGTCTGTCGTTAGTGAAAACGGGTAATTGTGTTTTTAATTTAAAAGTTAGGCGCCATGCAATCACTCCAGTGACGTATACCTGATACAACTACAGATAAATAAATAGACAATGCTCGTAATTTTATCCTCACAATATTATGATATTAAAGCCTCAATGTTTCAACAGTTGAAATCGCATTATTGGACAATTATTGTAGCAAGTGCGGAAGTAAACTGGGCAAGTGAAGGCGCAGCTATTCTAATATTATATAGTATAAATTTTGATATACGCATTATTTTTTGTATTCCACTACAAGTTGTTCATTGACTGGTGGTGAGTAATGATACAGTTTCAGATGATAACGTTCAGGCCTAGAATCACTAGATCGAATCTATGCAGATCCGCTCCGTTGTGTAAAATAGCTGTCACCTACGACAATTTGATTAAAGTGCTGGCTATTTTTGACACACGTGTTTCTAAAAAGATGTTTAAAAAACTTTCAAAAGTACTGCAGCCACAATCGCAGCCATCCACCAAACAAAATAATATCTAAAAATCTTGTCTTTTTATCATAATAAATGTAGAACCAGTTCCTCCACGGCATTTATATCGTATCTGCGCACGAAACTGATTTTCAAAATGTTTAGCTATCAAACAAGAACAGTACATTTTAACCCAACTCATATCGCAGTTAAGAGTGTGTTACAACTAGAATGTAATGGACACACAGGGCGCAGGACAGGAGTGCACATCATACATACACAAAAGAACTGCCTACTCTCAATTTTTCACATGACTCGTATATTAGGAGGCTTTTCCCATTCTATGTCTTCATAATTTATGCCTACCCTGGTCAAAAATCCGGTGATGATTGATGATGATGAAAAAAGCCATACCACTAGGCCAAACGCTTTGTGTGATGAACATGAATGTTTTTCAGTGTCTGGCTGTTGATCTGTATATTATAAGTAATTATGTGTATCATATTCATAGAAATATTCATCAGCTATCTTAGTACCCATAACACAAGCTACGCTTACTTTGGGGCTAGGAGGCGATGTGTGTAATGTCGTAGTATATTTATTTATTTATTAAGATATATATAACATATGCATACCATTATTTCAACATAAAACAGTAAGAATCTACAGGAAGAACCAAGAAGTATAAAGAAGTTTCGAGATAGTTAACAAGTAACACAGCTGTAATATCTTTCGTCTTAATCTCTGGATCTAACGAGTTCTCTCGAGTTATTGTAGATACTCAGTTAAACAACTACGACCGTTACAGTGTTACTGGGGGCTTACCAGCAGTATTATTTAAATATCGCTAAAGCCTTTGTCAAAGAATTACAATCCTTATTTTAGGGACGTGAAGGTTTGTTATATAGAACTGACATTTTAAAATAATACTGCTTTTAGTGACGAATAGTAAGCCACCTGAACTGAATGTGAAAGGATACGTCTTGACGAGGGGTATATCATTCTGCCGCAAATTGATAAAGTTTAAGATTTATTGTTATCTAAGGCTGCGACCTTATCTTAGACTTCCTGACTGTGACAATATTACGGACAGATAACCCTTTTCTACCATTTGTAACAAGTTCTAAAGGTCTTTAGGATTTACATAATGTTGTGTTTGTTTAATTATTGCAACTAGGTTTTGTTAGCGGACGTTCGAAAATACGCTGTAACTATACTGGGTAATCTTACTTAATACTATTCCAACTTACTCGCGATACATATCCCAAAAAATAGTGTTCGAAGTAGGTACCTACAATTGTTACTCGAGTTTAAGTTATAGGTATCTTATTTTATTTACACAAGTAGTTTGTTGGAGCTGGAGCGACGACCTCCGAAAAGTGGCAGGCATAGACTGGATGAGGAAAGCCGAAAATAGGAAAAGTTGGCGCTGCTTGAAAGAGGCCTATGTTCAGCAGTGGATGCACAATGGCTGATGATGATGATGATGATGATGAAGAAGTTTGTTGCTGTTCCTCAGGCTGAATCACAACTGCAGAACGGCTAGCATGGGCAGGCCGCAAGAGACATTTTTATCTTCGGGGATATAAAAAAAATTGTGTCTTCTGCTGCAGCTTTATCAAGTTCGGAGAGTTGATAAAGCTGTGGGAGAAGCATTGGCGAACAGGTGAAAATAATATCCAAAAAATAAAAGTGCGTTGGCAGATAACATCTTATTTTTATCCCTTGTCAGGGTATAAAATCGAGGTATATAATTGTTGTATCCTGCCTAAGCTAGCCTTTCCGGTGATAAATATTTAATCTGTAATCGAATCAATCTTCTGAGTCCTCTCCATTCCGGCTAAAGCAGGTAGGTACTTCATGAAGGCGCTAATGTTTCTCCATCTATGAGATGGGCATTTAACAGTTTTTATCCCGAAAAAACACCAGTTTGATATCCCAGGGATTCAAAATGGGTTTTTCCTACCTACTTATCGCAATGGTCAGGGCTTTTGTCTTCATCATCCGCAGCCTATTAACGTCCCGCTGCTAGGCACACTCCTCGTTTCTCATAGCCGGTTCTAGAGCGCTTTTGTCTAATAAGAGAGAAATCCCCAGCTCGATCCCGAACAATGTGAGAATTTTTAATTTCTAGATTTTCTCTGGTCTGGTATGCTTTGACCTCGGCTTATTTAGCGTTCCGTTATGATGCCTTGTAGTAACCGTAATAGTTAGGGGTAGGTGTTTAATTCTCCTGCCGTACCCCGCTAACGGTTTAACTCGCTATAAACTAAGGGACAAGGGTGCCTCATCAATTAATATTAAGTAAGATTGCATTCAAGAGTACTGTTTAATCTAGGAAAACCAACAGTTCTCGCGGCATTCTGAAACAAGGCAGGCTAGTTTTATAGCATAGTTATATAGATTTCAGATATCAGGAGTTTTATTTCGTGTTCAGCACAACAATGTGCTAAGTGCGGTGTTGAACATGCCTCGGCGCTGCAATGCGTCGGATATGTTTGCGGATGCTCTTGTAGATGATTTTTACGCGATCATCCGCAAACGTGTCACGTCTATGCTGAGTAGGCTAGTGAGCAACACAAAGCGCCATCAGTACATTCCCATGTAAGTTTGATAGGTCACTCTGCTAATATTGTGTTTTAGTTTTTAAGCACTTACATAGATTAAGATGTATTACTAACATACTATGGTCTAGGTCCAAAATAAAGACTTACTAGCGGAAGGAGTCGACTTAAAAAATAGTCGTATGTCCAATATAAATGATTCTGAGATTCCAATATAAATGAATTCTAGCTAGATCGATTTATGGCCCCCTGTATACATTTCATGAAAATTGTTGGAGCCGATTCCGAGATTCCAATTATATATATACACAAGAATTGCTTGTTTAAAGATATAAAATTATTATTATATGGTCAAGGGGCAACCAACGCTTGAAGCAATATTGTTTTAATATTGTTAAAAGACTTGTTTGCTCATTATTTTAGGGACGCCACGGTATGAAGGTACAGCAGTGTAGTAATTGTAGGTGTATCTGCGTTGCTATAGAGATGTGTAATTACCCTTAACGAATCTTAGACTGGTATTGGAAGTTTGATTAAGTAATAACGAGCCGGAAATTTAATTAATTTCTAAGAGATTTCGGCTATTCGTGTATTGTATATCTAATTAAACGAAATAAGGAGTTATTTTGTCTTAAATAAATGATTAACAACCTGGAAATCACCTCTAAAGTATTTTATATCAGTTGGTGCAAACTTCAATGAAAATAAAAAAAGCGCCTAACTGAAGCAACTTTTTGGCTGTATATATAGCATAATAACTATGCAAAAAATAAATATAAACGGAATTTGGTTACATACAAGATGTCATGAGGTTTTTGCAAATCTTTCTTAGCACTCTCTCTAATTACTAGTAGCAAATAATGCCTTCATTCTTAGGTATGGCATAGTTTTTTAGGGAAACGGAAAAAATATTACTAACAGCGTATTTTTTTGTTGAGAAAAGGTGCATAAGAGCGTTTTCCTGACCAAAAAAAGAGAAAGCCGCAAGTCATTCTTCAAGAAACTCAATATTCTCAGTGTCCCATCATTAATAGATAAACTTTAAGACTGAAAGAGAATTTTTTTGAGCGACATAAATGAGAACGCAGCGCTGTAGGGACAAGTTTAAGTTTCCCACTCACAAAACGCGTTCTTTAATTAAAGTGTCTGCGTGATGAATATACAAAAATACGTTACCAAAGATCATAAAAGAAAATAACTTAATTAATTTTTAAAAAGAATGTTTAAAATTTTTAGGTATCAATAAATTTTATAATACTAATTAATTTTATAATGAGTTTAAATATTTATTTATTTATAAGGTTTTCAAGGGAAACAAACAGTACTATTACGCATGAGAGTAATGCCGTATTTTCATATCACATAAACCACTGAAGTTTCCACAACTTAGTTATAACTAAACAAAAACAATAACCACAATTGCTTAGGAATTAATAATATAATATGACATATAATATAATTGTTTTAAATAATTAACTTGTTATTATTATTTCTTATAACTTAAAGTCTGATCTGTGACTATATTTATTTCAAACTAGCGGACCCTCGACGACTTCGTCCGCGTATGATTTAATCAAGAAGCTAGAATAGATCTGATGCTAACATCATATTTAACGTGGTATACTGAGTTAGTAAGTTGTCATTATTTTAGTTGATACATACATCTATCCATCCATACATCCATCCTCACAAACTTTCGCATTTATAATATTACTAAAATATCAATTATACTTTGAATATTAACTTAAGACTTTAAATAATAGTTTGTAATTGTTGCAAGCTTAAAAAGGCAACATACATTGGGAATTCATAACATATAATTATATCTATCCTGACCTGTAATAGTTAAACAGTTGGAGACTATGCAGGACTATGACTACGATGGTGATAATAAAATCATAAAAGTAGTGAAGAATCAAATTTGGGTTAACAATATCAATAAATAACATAAATTTAATTGCATAATAGTTGCTTAAAAAATATTAAAACCACTTTCATTATAATATTTCCAAGCAATCTTAATAGGTATAAAAAATACGAGGTCATGGATTTGCATATAGGCCACATAAACGTGACGTTGCATTTTAAAATTCATATCTATCTTACTACAGATAGTACCTATGGCCACAAAGAAGATAATGAGAGATATTATACAATTTTACGTTTGGCTATGATTTTGGATCCAAATTTAAAATATGTCTTCCAATGTTAAAAATTTCAGTTTCAATACATCTGAGTAAGTGGAAAAATCCACGTATTGCAGTTATTAATAAAATGTACTTGTTTAAAAACTACACATGAAATTATGTGTTTTTAATATTATCATCAATGTAAGGCTTCATCTTAACCTGAGAATTTGGGCTTTTTAATATTATCTCGATCTAAACTGTGCATTATAATATATAATATATCAAATTTAAAGCATAGGAACTGTAAGAGTGTTAGTGGTGCTCTTTTATTTTGGCTCGTTTTAGAAGTGGCTTAGGTAGTACCAATTTAGTGGGGATTTAGGAATAAAAACTATATTAAAGCACTTTCTTGTAGAAATGCAACGTTGTGCTAGTTAATCTATAGACAAATTCATGACTATTCCGGATACAAACATCCGTAGTTAAGGTCTAATATATCTATACTGAGAGTAAATCATGAATTCTGTACATTGATGATATTTTGGAAATAAAAATTTGGAACGCACGATACTGAAGCCAAAACTGAATTTTATTCAATTTTAGTCTGTCGGTCTATCGGTATCGGGGCCGCGATATTTTTTAAACCGAAATTCAGTTCAGTTCCTTTGGTAGAGGGGAAAGTGTTTAACGAATTATCACCATAACTACATCCAATAATAACTGATTTAAATAATTCGTATTGTACTGGATAGGTTATATTATCAGTTTCATTTTGCTTAAAATACGTGTATTCGTAATGAATGTGAGTGAATTGGAATGAGGACAACTCTTCAGTGGATTCAAACCGCTCACTTAAGTAAAGGCTTAATGATATTGAAAACATTAAGTGTTCCTACATTTATGAGTAGTAAATGCTAAGACTGAATAAAAAATGTTAGGAAATTTCTCGGTTAACCTTGAGCATACAAATCAATTAACAATGCGATGCAAACAACAACAAGCTTCGAAATGGAAGCTTTTACGATAACTATTGTTTGTTACTGATAAGAACTAAGAATGATGGATAATTTGTATCTTTCAAACTTCCAAAGACGGCCACCCATCTATTTCCTGACTTGGGTGACTGTTGGTGCTTACCCCGTTAGCAACGTGGAACCAATAAACGATATTGACTTATATGTAGTGCGGCTGTTAAGCCACACAGTATTATTTCAGTCATTTGTTATAGGGAGTTCAAAGTATTTTAAATCGGGCAATTCGGAAAAAAATCCCCGGCACGGTCATTTGTTTAAATATGTTGTAATACTGTCTGTACTCAATATCATAGGCTTGGATATTTGAAAAAACTTTACGCTTAGTTTCTGATTTATTGTAGGTGTAGATTATTTATGCGTCCTGTAATTTACGCGTGCAATACCGCAGGTTATATCTAGTATCGGATATAATAACGAAATCAAAAATCGGCCTTTAAGCTTCAGTTAGTTCGCTTTAACTTCTCAGTTTTTTTACTAGTTAAATAATAGCTTCCTGGATAAGAATACTTGTATAGAAGAAAGAAAGAAAAACTCGCTTGACGAACTCAGGAAAATCTGCCAAAACATGTTTTTGCAACGTGGTAGGAAAACTGTAAAAGGCCCTCGGAAATTCTTATGATTGATATATATTAGTGAGCCGTAAAAGCCTTGTAAAAATTCGTAGCTGTCATGAATTTTTATAACGTAAGCCACATTTAGCGTAAAAGCTACATTAAAATTTCCTTTTTGGCGTTCCGTCAATCATTGTCACTTTACACGCGTGTTACAGTCATTATAAAAATAGTAACATTTAAAAGTATGGAGTATATACGTATAGCGTGCTATGTTATACCTTTTGGTATACAATTATTTGCCATCCGCCAGTCTCGCAGAAACTCGAAAATGACTGGAAAGATTTTAATATTTTTGTTTTTTTATTCATCAATACTTTGGATGTCTTTGGCCGTGGCTAGTTACCATAGACGTGCCGCCAAGTGTAAGCGCTCCGGTAGGATGCCGGGTAGAAGCTGATTAGGGGTGGGGTTTAATATAAATGCCATACCTTTAACAGGTTAATCCACCATCTTCATCATTCCTTACTACCTGGTCAGATTGCAGTCAAGGGCTAATTATGAAAAAAAAAATTATTTTCTAAAGAATATCAAAAGAATTCTGAAGAATTCAAAAATAAGTAAAATCAATAACTAAACCTATAGCAAAACGCTATAAATTAAATAGTGTTAAAAACTCAAACTCTACATCGAGTTATTTTTTTACGATTCTTAAATTTAAACTTTATTTACTTTACAAATGGCGTTTGCCGCTTCGCTCCCTCTCAATACAATAAGTGGTCCCTAGAGATCTACTTAAACGAGGGTATTTGAAAAAATCAATGCGCAGTTTTTAAATCCCGCATTTAAACGCTTGGTGAATGTTTTACGTTTAACTAATAATTTAAATAAATAGGTCAGGAATGTTTAAGTATAATAATATATAATAATTACTTCGGTATTTTATAATCACGCTATGACTTAAACGAGGGTAAATGACAAAGTCAATGGCCATTTTAAAATCGAGCATTTAAACGTTTGGTGAATTTGATTTTGGATTGTTGCTACGAGTTGAATTTTGGTCACAAAAAAGGAAACATCATTATATTTACACCATTATAATACAAAAGAGTGTTTGTTTGTTTGTCCTTCCTTTCCGCCCGAACTAAGGAACTAATCGACTTGATTTTTTTACATAGAGTTTGTTGAAAGGACAGAAAGTATCCTAAGGTAGTTTCATCCAAGGAAAACGAATGGTTCCTAAAAATAAAGCGAACAACAGGTAGTATGATATAAAATCTAAAATAAAAGTCTGGTTAGGCAGTTACAAATATTTTTTATTTTATAATGAGTCGCTCACTGCCCGCTCCCATACACCTTTCCCAGAGGATGCCTCCCATCCTGCGCTCTAATGCGCAACAATTTGCCCGTTCAGAAATAGCGCTGGCTATAATGAATCGCTTAATAAGTATAACGTTAAAGTTTAATTTTTTTTTAAAAATTGAACAAAATTTCATTTATTTTCAGTAAGCCTAGTGCGGAACGCAGATTCTACTCGTACCAAGACGATTTCGGTAATAGTCGCAGCAGGTGCCGATTATTAACATTATAAATTTTAAAAAACCATTTTTATTCTATATTGTAAGAAATGAGAACGTAGCTGACTGTCTCCATGCCATCAATCTCAAAATATCACGAGGCTTCTGTTTTCCGCACCACGTATAATAATTTAGTTACTTACTTACTCACTGTTTAATCAAGTGTGAATTAGCATCTAGGCAAGCGTTTTCAACCTTAGGCGGCATCGTCGCTTACCATCAGCCTTAAACTGTTGTCTGGTGATAACCTCTCGCTAACGCTAGTTCCTACCCTACCGACAAATACGTGCCAAGCGATTTATCGACAAATCGGCTTTTTACCCAATTATATTTATAATTTATATTTTACACAATTTTTTTTCGTTCGGAAATCATTTGGCTCGCTTTCTAAACAGATGGTAGCCGGCGATTTAACATCTGTTACCTACTAAAAATAAACTAAATGATCGACCATTTTAAGGAAGCAGGTTAAAAATCTGATACTGTTTGATGGAAGGATGAGAGACATGAAGAATGAAAGTGTCGTTTTGGCATTGGTCCAAAGTGCAAAAGGAGTTTTCGGATTCACTTTTTATGGGTTCATAAAAAGGGTTAACAATGCGTGACACAGAATTCACAGCGAATTAACGATGTTTCAAGAATAGCTTTGAAGTGAAATCACCGAAAATCAATAAAACTTCTAGCACGTTCGCGTATAGTAGCCACTGACGTATGTGATGGTAGCACTTTAAAAATGAACTGCAATTTATATGGATTACCGCTTTGGACGACTTCCTTTTTTGTAATAGTAGGGCTTTTTGTGCCAGAGCTCGTCCGGGGAAGTACTATCTCGATGCTTATTTTTGCTGCTAAGCAGCAATGTTCCGGTCGGGCGTGCTTGCCGGTGTGCCGGCACATGAGGCTTAACACCTACGCTAAATTGATGGACGAGCTTCTTGCATGCCCTGTGAACTGTTGCTTTTATCACACATTGCAGACAAAAACGTTTTTTACTTATTTATAACAATACCCCTTATTAGGTCAGTGTAGTACCCCCTCCCCCTTAAAATAAAGCTACAAAAATCTCGCACTGGAGCCTTAGTATAAGGTTTATACGCTTGCAATCGTAGCAGACGATTTTGGGTATCACGCTGTAATGAATAAGTATTGAAAGTTGAACTTATCTGTTTTGTGTTAAGGCTCAAGTTTGTTCACACTTGTTCAGGCAGCTAATACAATTTGATCGAAAGACGACCGACCGACCACTTACGAGGTTTCGATATTCGAAAACGACCCTGCGATTTCGAAATTGACTTGAGAGTAAAACGTATCTACACCTCCTGGGTGTTCAAAGAAAATCTGTTGTTCAAAAAAAATATTATTTATTAGTTGAAAAATATTTCACTAACGTCTGAGCTGCTAATGAGTCTGAATTGAAATGTATTATTAGAGTCAGACACTTTATTCTTCAAGACGGCGGTGTGTCGTAAAGAGTTCAATGATCTTGTCGTAGAGACAGGAATGTCGTTGAAGAAGATTCAGTAGTATGTATGTTTAAAGTAAGTCATCGATTCGCACTCAATAGCTTGCTTATAGTATAAAATATACAATCATATCAAGGCACAATAAGAAGGGTTGTAGGCCGTAGTCCACCACGCTGTCCCAATACATATTGGTTGACTTCACACGCCTTTGAGAACATTATAGAGAACTCTAAAGCATGCATGTAGGTTTCCTAAATATGTTTTTTCTTCACCGTTAAACAAGCGATATTTATGCATAAATTCAAACGCTCATAACTCTGAAAGTTAGAGATTCGGATCGAACACGGTCCCCCCTAAAGAGAGGCTGAAGTCTGACCACTAGTTTATCACTACGTAAACCCGCGCGACTTCGACCGCGAATAAGTCGACTTAAAAAAAACACGTCAATTATGCCTATCCAAAAAACCACGTCAATCTAAAACTCCGTTGCGCGGATTTTGAAACACAGATGGGGAAAAAATAGCGATGCTATCCTGTAGAAGCTGTTTGTTTTTCCGGGATAAAAAGAAGCCTATGAACTATGCCAGACTTTATTGTAGGTATCTTTGCCACATTTTAGCTAAATCGGTTCATTCGTTGTGGCGTTAAAGTGTAACAAACATCCATCCATACAAACATCCATCCATCCATACATCTATTCTCACAAACTTTCGCATTTATAATATTAGTAGGATTGTACGCATGCATTCGATCGTTCGCAAGGCATATGGGATAAGGCATATGGGGACAGATAACAGCAAGTCATATGGGATATGCCTTGCGACTTGCTGTTATCTGTGAAGAATTATGTCCTTGATCTCCGACAATATCCATCAGATCTTCGTTAAAATTAGACAATACATGCTTAGTAGTACACACAAAAGAATGATTAAAAGCGGTGCAAATTTAATGGAGATATGAAGTAAAATTGATAAAAAATTTCATCCCATATCCCGGAGGAAACTTATTGTTTATCGGGATAAAAAAATATCCTACGTGTTGTCCCGGGATATCAGCTACCTCTATACCAAATTTTATTTAAATCCGTTCAGTTGTTTTCACGTGATGCCCGGACAGACAGACAGACAGACGGACAAAAATTAAATAAAAATCTGTTTTGGACTCTCTGTCTGTCTGATCTGTCAAAATTTTCAAAATAATATTAAATGTACAGAAATCTTCCAGTTACAGTTTTATTATAAGTATAGATATAGAATTGGAATGACAAGTAAATATTTTTTTCGCACGACTTATTGCAAGGAGGACAGGACACCGACCCGGGAATTGAATCCGGGACCTCGCGATCTTTATTTGGACACGTGGAACATGCTTACCACTAAATCATCGAGGTAGTTTAATAACGCCATATATTATTAAATTCTTAATATTTAATGCTAATTAATACCTGATATTATATCTCAATCTTATCACAAAACTTTGGACGGGAGATCAAATCTAGTAGTGTTATCCTTTTCATCCGGCACTTTGTTTATAGTATTTATTATTTGATCTGAAGACTTTATTTGAAGTTGTTTATATTATACATCGTCGTTTATGTATGTTAGGATTTTTAATTATACGCAACTAAACAGTCACAGAAAGTCGTTTATTTTCGGCTTTACAAAATAAGTACAAAATATGACGCCCGTTGGGCCGATCGCTGAGTCTGTCTGAAAAGTGAGAACCCCGTAGTAGGGGCACTGGCGCACACCGGTTTTCGGTCCCCGCGCCCCGCGCCCTCTCTCAAACGTTCCATACAAACTAAGAGCGCTATTTGATTAGACGTATGGCGATTAGCAATAAACATAATTGCCTTAAAACCACACAAGTAATTTTAATACTTATTGCATTTTTTATAGCTAAAAAAAAAAATTACAAAAGAAATCGACTGACATTATACCAACTAAAAAGCAATAAATTTCGGTGCAATGTCAAGTCAGTGCCAACTGCCAAGTAAAATATAATTCCTGCGTAAGTACCGAACGGTATAGGTATAAGCCTAAAGTAATTTTTATGTTTTACCTGGCCCCGTTCTTTTTCACACTTTTTGCTGGTTTGGTTTATAATTATCTTAGTTACAGTAGCTAATTCTGAACTGCTCATCACCTTTTACTTTAAAATATTGTATCATTTTCCGAAGCAGGGACGTTAATTGTAGAGGAATTAAAGGTGCGCCTACTCTGTTTAAAGAGTTATCTCGATTTCTCCAGGATCTCATCATCACATCCTGGCCTGATCACAAAAGGGCAGACCTTTTGTGATCAGGCCAGGAGGAAAAATATTTTTTAAACATCGTCAATCGAGCATCATACATTTAATAAATTAAAGATTGTTACTTCTGACAAGTAAGAGACCTCCTCATTATTCGGAGTCGGTTGATAAAGTCTCACTTTATCAGACTAAAGTCATTGAATCATATCTTCATATGAAGTATGATTATCCAAAAATGCAAAATTTCATCACGATGTTAGACGTTACAATTTCTCAACACAGTATATATAGGTTTCCAGTGAACCAAACGATAGCGCGATACAATAACCTACTAGCAACTTGTGGTGCCATCTATCGCCGCTTTCAGCAATTCCTTTACCTCGATACGAACGGCCTATCGCCCGCTTGGAGTGACGCGCACGCGCGAATGTAGGTTTTAAAGTTGCTCTCTGAGTCCGTAATAATTATAAAAGCAGCTAGATAGATATTCTTGTTTGTTTTATGGAAATCATCGCTTAGATAACAATAATTCGCATGAAAAAATTCGTATAGTGTTTATACATTCTATAGCTGTCTTATTATTTTATACAAAAATATCGCATGATTATTGAATTGAATGTAAAAAATATTTTCTAGGCTTTATTGAATGTTCGATATGATATTTTTGTATTGCTAACTAAGCATTATTTACTATGTTTTTTTTCTTTTCATTGAAAAAAGCTTAAAGAAATATATGCTCATCATTTTTGCGGATTATCGCTTTTAAATTTTATTGCTATCTGCTACGCCACTTATGTGGTCAAAATATATACATAAAATGGTCTCAATATAAATAGACAATATAGCTCGAATAGAATCGTTATCGGATCTACGTCAAATACACGACGACTTTGATTGATGACCAATCCTATAGTTTACGTTATTAAAATCAATAATCTGGAAATATCCTTATCAAAAGTCACTTGTTACTTACCACACATGTTTTAAGACTATGGATTTGTTATCACTCAGGCGAAGGCCTAACCTAAATCGAAGTAACGTGCAAATTTAGAATTGAGGTTTAAATCTCTTGTATATAAATAAATCCCTTGAAATCATTGCTACTACATGTATTGTTTTTATCTGTACAGAATATCTAAATTATTGTACAGACACATAAGTACAGAGTTAGTTCTTTTATGCATATTTATACCCTTTATTGGTTTAGTGAAACTAATTAGGTACTACAAACTAAATTAAAATTAAAGAGACGGCTTTTTTAAATAATCGTATAAGTTTTAAAATATAATATATCAATAGAAAGAATATTAGGTAAGGCACCTTTATGAAATTCTGGACTGAACTAATGAATTGTAGAACAAGTTCAGTATGTTAAGATTATAACAATCTTAGGACAAAAATTCATGACCTATCAATTTTTGGCCCGACACTCGACCAAGAGATCTGCAGTCTTTATTTTATAATAATATTGTATTTTGTAGTTTAAAAACAAAGTTGCCAACCGCTAGAGAACAAAGAAAGTGACTTTATTACTACTTTTTAAAATCACTAATGGGTTGATAGCTGATGATGATGATAGTGTGTGTGAAAGTACTGGTTTAACAATCACACAACGAAGCGTAGATATTTAATTGGTACTACTATATAATAATAGTCAAATATCACATAAATTATTACTTTAAAACTCACGTGTACCTACAATCTGTAGTATTATTATCATAATGAATCAATTATGTGACACGTCCTAGATATAAACCGATGACAACATACACTATCGGATTTACCGTAGAGTTCGGAAGCTTTGAGGATAAAGTGTAATTACCATGAAGGTACAAATTATTCGCGTTTTATCTATATGTACATAATTAAAATGGGCACATGGGTAATCAAATAAACCACTTTAATACCATTCATCAAAAAAATTATGAGGTCAACAGTTAATAATTGCTTTTGAATAAGTTTGGTTCCTACGACTGCCGATAGATGGCACTGTGCTTTTTATTGTAAAAGGGTATCGCGCTAGCGTTTGTTCTGGGGAATTCATATATATAATACTATCGTCTCGCCGTACGTTTCTAGAGATTTCTAGCATAGATTTTGTGTCTGGATAAGGCGGATGCCGGATAGTGTAGGGCATAGGTACCTTGATCAATTTGTCCATTGTTCACGTTGTTCATTGTTTTTACTCATGAGGTAAAATTATAAACCACTTGAAGGCCATCGTGGATAAAGACATACAGCAATAATATTTAAATGTATGTTTTTCTTCGTTTGCAATAAAAAATATGTTTTATGGTTCGTAAGTAAAAATAAATTATGACAGTCTCTTAATCTATGAATGCAATTGATATTTCTAATGGGGAAAAAACAAATCATCATTTATCATTTAAAAAAATAGTAACACGGTTATTGTATAGCAACATTTTGCATACAAATTATATAAAGACTAGAAATTTACAAATACGTGTGGCCGATTTCTATCAATTAAGTATTGGTTGACGTGGTTTGGCAAATAGCCAAAATTTCGAATATATACCGCGCCGCTTGCCTTGCCTCTTTATTAATTAGTTTACTTCTCGGTAGCAATAAAAAATGTTTAAAAGAGAACAATCACTACCTTTGAACTCAACCGAAATGTTCAACATTTCAATATTTTTACAACCTATGTTTCAAACTCTAAAAGTCCACTACATCTAGTATAATCGTTTCCTAAATATATCCAAGATTTTTTTCCGAGGGCTGGCACTCTATGCTGGAATCATATTTCTCCCATGAATCAAATATGGTTTCTTGATCTTAGTATGACGATGTAAGAGACGTTATTTATACTTAGAAGATATAAAAACAAAAAAAATCCTGATTATTTTGCCTGTATTATTTATTTAAATTTAGTTGTTCAAATTTCCAAATACAAAAAAAAATTGGTACTTTAGGTAGTAGTTGTAGGTCACTATTGCATCAAGTTATTCAGTGGCTTAATATAAAGCACTGAACATAAACTTCCTTTTATTAATAATGTGCTATTTTATTTTGTCAATTTACGATTGTTCACTGATTTTGTGCATTGATTATGGCACTTTTACTAACATACTTAGCTTGTTTTGTCAATCGGTTCGGTTTGTAGGTACTTCGTAGTGATGATTATGTTCGCTTACTGCACGAGCTCGGTCAGAAAAAGCTCCACTAATACTAAAAAGATACCAGATATTTTGATTTTTCTGACTGCTTTGAAAATAATTATCATAACTAAAGCCCACCATCTCTATTGGCGACGCGACGAATTTCCAAATTCGAAAAGCCTCTCCTAAGGGCGATGAGACCCGTATCCAACTGACATAGGCCTCAGCAATAACTCGAAGATGATAATATAGTTCGAACTAGGTTTGATAGGTCAAAATAAGGAGGACTTCCCACTTATTTTTAATAAGTATTAATATAATTCGTATATATATTGACCTATCATACCTAGCTCTCTTAAATTTTCATATTATATAGCTTTCTTAACCCTGACTTTTTTCGTCTTAGAACAATGGCCCAGTTAATCTGTCCCATGTATACCAACTATTCATTAGGAAAAAACGAGAATTTTAATAATATTAATAGATATTTGTTATTATATTAGTTAGGACCAACTTTTAATACAGATTAATGTTGTTCTTGTAATCACTGATGCAGTAGATAGGATGGATACAAGATTTTTTATCGTCGAACATCGACGAAAAAACATCGTAATGCTATATTTAACAAGGATTGTTAGGCATAATACCTGCTATATATGCACCAAAATTATCGTAATACAAAATATATTAGCACGCAAATCCCTGTTAGCTTAGATACGGAGTTACGGGCGCGGCAATAACGAAGCGTTTCAATTCGATATTATTTATTGACGCAAGTCATAATCTTCCTCCGACTAAAGCAATATGTAAAACCACATTTATTAAAGACATGTAATAAATGCTGCTCTAGCGGCTCTGATATCTGTTCGAGGTCTTATCAACGACCGACACAAAAAGATTTGTTTTAAATAATACCTCTTAATCAATCGTCGTTTAAGAGACTGGTCAAGGAGTACCTCTTGAAAAGGTTAAAGTGACACCCTTCTAAGCGGCGTAAGCACTCTTGTCTCCATGTTTTCCTCTTTACAAGCTTTTTTTTTAAATTAACGTTCACGTTCATGTACACTTATGTCTATAATTGTATATATTATTTATTTATTTTTCAACTTACGACTAGTATTACAGGAATTTTCCTAATGCACTAGCGTAGACACTGATGCACCTATCAACGCACATTATAACTATATTTTACTAACCTACATGCTAAACTTTAACAATGTAACAAATGCACCACAGAGCAACCTTTTTGAGTTCAGTCTGAGTACAACAAAACAGATCCGTTCTCTCAGCTATGTCGTTAAGGGCTTATATAAGTAAATAAAACAACAAGATGGCATTTTAAAGAAAGTCAGTTTCACGAAAAAAAGTGTCACTCATTGTTCAATCCCTGGAGTCTTCATGGGCCCTAATCCATACTTATATTAAAAATGCAAAAGTTTTTTTTTCTTTCGATGTTTTTTTTTCTTTCGAAAAGGAAGGACCCTTTTGCGCAATAACTAATCAACGAATCGACTTGATTTTTTGCATAGGTTGGACGGAGAGTAACACATGCTAAGTATTTTTTTTCTAGGTAACGAACGGTTTCCACGGATTTGTAATAAAACCGATAATGATGTTAAAGCATTCCGGAAGTTTACTTTGGTTATACAAATCTTAATTTTGGACTTAATATATGTATATCATCTTCAGTCAGTCTTTTATATCATATGTGATGTACCACATATGATATAAAAGACTTCGTCCGCATTAATTACGTATTTTTTTACAAATTCTGCGGGAATCGTTTGTTTTAATACCTTTATTATTCATTATTATAATAGTAAGTAAAGCAAGTATTTAGCCTATTTACTTACTATACAAACAGACAAACAAATCTTTTCTCTTATAAATAAATAATATGAGTATAGAAGTATCTATAGATGTACAGTGTACACAGATGCCCCGATGTCTGTGATTGCTTTCTGGACGCTGCTGTAGCGCTCGAATGAATTGATCAATTACTTACTTGATTTCTTTTTTTTTGCATTACGTAGAAATAACGTGGCAGGCAGAAGGAGGCCTGGCCGAAGAAGAATATCATGGCTCAAAAACCTAAGACAATGGTTTGGAAAGAGCACCAAATCATTATTAAGAGCAGCGGTGTCTAAGGTAGAGATAGCCCTAATGATTGCCAACCTTCGTAAGGAGACGGCACCCTAAGAAGAAGAAGTAATAACGTAATCGTATACGGTTCTTGGATATGTTTTAGGAATATGGACCATGGTTGGGAGCGTTGCGGAATTTTATTTTCGTCATAGGTACGTACCTCTTTTAAAATTTTTGTGTTAGATTAAAACACCTTTAGTTCAAAGGAGTTTCACTCACAACGCGAGATTGATACCAAATTTATCAAAGACTTGAATTAAATGCCACACGAGTGCCTTGATGTCTTTACGTGGTCTTACCACTGACAGAAAAAGGGTGTTATAAGTATGATCGCTCGCTGAATGCTGCGATAACGCTCAAATAAATGCACCAATTTCATTTGTTTGCATTACGTACAAATCAATGTATACGATTCTACTATGACTATAAACCGTAGTCGGGAGTGTTGCGGATGTTTATTTTCGTCATAGGTGTTTTACAATTTATTTTTTTAGATTGAAATAATTTTGATGCATAAGATTTTGCTGACATCTCGCGATGTAATACCACATTTATTGAAGAGTCATATTGAAAACTAAAAGTATACCGCGATATCTACCTGTCTTCTTATTAGCGCCGACGCACTGAGATATATAGGTATTGTATATATCTCAGTGCGTCGCCGCTTGTCTGCCTGCATAGTTGTGTTATAGTAACACTCAAACGGATGGATCGATTTTAATGCAGTAAATTATTACTTTTGGGCATGTTCTTGGCATATCAAAGAACATGCTCGCTGTAGGCATTTCACGGCTATAAACCGATTTCGCCATTGGTTATTTACAACGCGATAATATGGATTCTATTTTAACGCAAATCTTCTATAAGCTCGATCACTAAAAAAAAACTATTCGATAATTTATTTCTTTAAACTTGGTGTTATTATTAAATAAGCAAGTAAAGACTGTATTTTAAGTCATCAGAATTGTGTTCGTAATTTTAAACACTACCTACGGTACCTACGCTACCTCAAAAATAATAATGTTTTTTAGATTTTCAGTTTTGACGGAAACTAAATAAACAAATGAATTCGCTTTTAGTCTGAAAACATCAGCAATAGAATAAAATAGAAGGTTAAATTTGGAAGCGTCGATAGACATAAATATAGACGCTAAAAATATTAGAGATAGGATTTTTTATAGAAACCTATTTATTTATAGGTTTATCGGAAACAGCACTACAAATCTAACTAGTTTACTGTATTAAAATTAAAACAATAAAATAAAATGTATATTCCGACAAAGCGAGGTTAATTTCTGCTTCGATTCGCTAAAAACTTTTTTATAGCTACGAGTAATTATATAACAAGTATCGCAACGCACGTTCTGTAACACAAAGTACTTTTTATATCAGGTACTCTGTAAGAGGTACTTAACCCACCTCGTTATAAATTTTGGTCGATGCTTGCATATGGTTTCATTAACCGTTATTTCATAACAAAATTTCATTCGATCTTTTCAATATGGAACATAATAAAACACTTTAGGCTTCCCCTCGCCCGCACAAATGGATTTATGAGGTAAATAACATCAACAGTATAACTTTGCGGGGTTTAACAAGACTTTGATCACATTTTAAGATTTAAGTTAGGCATTGGGCTCACAAAGAGAAGATGTTTGACTACAAAGGCCAGAGGGTTTAGACCTGCGGTTTCCGAACTTTACCAGTTTAGGTGATTGTATAGCTGTGAGTTATCCCTTTGTATATTTTACTTAGTATAAGTTTGTATTTTATATGATTATAAAAATAACTAATAGATACTTTTTGACAAATTTCTAAATATGAAAATTCATGTTTTAATTTTTTATCACATTAGCAGTAAACTTTAATTATTTTGAGTATCTACTTTTTTAATATGTAAGTGACCTAAGTTTATGTAGTGGCAAATATTCTTCAATTCTTCTATAATCGCACTCACTCGTATGGCTTAAATATTAAATCAATGGCTATTTATAAATTTTCTTAGTGCGTTTCCAAGTCGAGCGTTAAGCTTTTTTACGTAGGACCCAGAAACAAGGTGTGACATTTACATAACACCTTCCCACTTCTATTGGTATCTTTCGCTTGAGGAAAACTAATTCTCAACCAATGATATAAGAGTTATGAACTGCGTCACACTGTTCATAAAAAAAAAAACTTTTTATAGCTATCATATTTTGAAGTGTAATAATAGCACCTACGCGATCAAAGCTTCCGCTGTGTGTTATATCATACGAATCTTATTTATGAACATCCCATCACATAAGCTGACTTCTTAAGATACTCCCTAGATCGTTGGCCGTGATAAGATTACGCCGATTACCCTATTATAAACGGGGTATGAATATACAACTGCCATAACTTTACTAGGTTAGTCCGCTACCATCTTAGACTGCACCACCACGTTACCCAGTCAAAGGGGCACGATAGGGCCGGCAACGTACGGGCCACACACAGCACACAGTCTCCTTCCAGAATGAGACGGGTTTAGGCCGTAACTGGCTCACACTGGCAATTGCGTATTGGTCGACTTCACACGCCCCTGAGAATATTATTGAGAATTTTATGGCATGCGGGTATCCTCACGATATTTTCCGTTACCGTTACAGCAAGTGATATTTAATCCATCTAATTAACAGCGCGTACTTATAACTTCTGAAAAGCTGAATAGCCAATAAGAGGTATTAGCCTCGATTCGGACTCGAACTCGGTCCTCGAAAAGGAAGCCGAAGCCTTACCCACTTTTACTGCTGCACAGTTGAAGCAGTAACATATTAAATCAATGTAATTCACCATCAAAATTCATGCTTATATAGTGTAATTTTTGGTTATGTAAATATATGAAGTTCACGACATTAATACGCTCAAGAAAACTTTTATTGTATTTGATAGAGATCCATCCTAATTCTACAATTTGTTTGACGACCTCCATGGCGGAGTGCTGTGGCCTTATAGTAAAAACATTATAAGTTATTTCTTGATCAATGCACGTTTAAAAGTAATATCTACTGGGTTTTAGAAACTTACAAATAAAATATCCAGTAATTGGACTCGGAAGGCCACTAGACCGATCCTTGGCGTTCCAGTTTGCCTATTATAACTACGGGTCACTACCAGCTCAAGTCTAATTGAAAATGTACTCATTCCCCCTTGAAAATCATATTAAATTCAATTAATTAAAAGAAACTAACTGTTGTCCGGGTTCTTCGCTCGCGTTATACAGCTTTTGTACAAATTCCGTGGGAATTTGACGAATCCCTGGCGCAACGGATCGCTGTGAATTTGAGTAGGAGGTCCCGGGTCCAATTCCCGTCATGGACATATTTGAAAATTTCTCTGGTCTGCCGTATGACGAGTGACGGTCCTCGGTACTACCCCTACCTATAGAACTACTACACTAATATTACATATAGAAGACGAACAGCCGGGCTTGCGTAATAATAAAATATATTTCTTTTAAATTTTGCTGGACGATTCCGAAATGCAATTCATAAAGTAATTCATACTTGATAGCAGTGAAGTAATAAACACGATGTTGTAACTTTTGCTCAATAATGTATGGACAATGAGTATACAAGCACTACGTCACTCTGGCAGTTAGACTCTGTGGTAGCAACCAGCCGATGTGCAGCCGATAGAATGAATCAGAATCTTACGAATCGCGACGCACCAATGTATAGGTATGTGCTGCAAGTGTACATGCCGTGTCTTTGAAGTAGCCGACGCCCGCCTTTCGGTATTAGCAAAGCCAAGCGCGCTAACTTTTCGAGCGAGCGAACTATGCATCATCATTACAGTTAATCCACTCTCATTAAAGGCAGACTACAGAATATATTACTTTGCCTGTCACTAACAGCCCAAGAAAACGTAAGCTCCAAATAGTGTAGTGCAGACAGCAGATATGAGAGCCAATAAGCTTCGTATAAAACGGATGCTCAATTTCTGACAAAGTGAAGTAGGGTAATCCGGAAAACGGAGCCCGGTAATTCGGGATAACGCTAAGTAGAAAGAGGGTCAGTCACTAGCGCTTTGGCATTGATAGTAACGTACCTTTGCACGATCCATTATCGCAACCTACGCATTTGTATGAGCTTAATGCCATCGCTTAACATTATTTTAAAATGACAGCTTAACATAACATATAAATACGCACACTGGCTCAGAAGCGGTGTGTATCACTGCTTCTTATTCCTTTCGAACTCTGTTCTGAAGTTTACAGCCCAACTACAGACCTATAATTTATAAATACCTGAACACGATATTTCGAGTTAAGTATATAAGATTAAATTAAATTAAATGCAGGATTCACAATAAAAATTAAGCTCAATTTGCTATAATTTGCGGGAATCAGACATGTCTCGACTTAACAGAGTATTTATTTATTCCATAAACTTAACATTACATGAATCTATTAAAATCACTCCAAGTACGTTTCGCTCTGAAACCAAATAAACCTCAGATGATAGTTATACAGCGCACAACTCCAAGGACTTTTATAAAGTTATTAAGTAATTTTTTGCCTAGATAATGCTAATGGCGCCAACAGATCAGTAGCTGCAGCAGAATTAATCGCACATTACCGCATGAGCAGCAGGTGTTAGACCTGCTGCTCATGCGGTAGTGTGCGATCAACTTTAGTCATTGGCGTACGCTTCTTAACGTTGAGTACGTACCGCGTAGAGTGTGATGACGTCTATCCAACGTCGGACGCGGGGAACATTTTACCAACACTGCGTTTTTGTGACGCTTCATATAATTTTGAACTTTGCATTTATTTAAACAAAGGCCCCAGTTGTATATATTATATGTAGGTATAAAATCGGTGGCTCTTTTATGGAGGCCTGTGTGATTGTCGAAAGTAAATTATCCGGAAAGTCGTTCTAACAGTTTAATAGGCGAATATTCTTTCATGTGTAAGGCTTTGAGTGTTCTTTTACATATTAATACACAAAAAGTACAAAGCTTTTTATGAAACCTTAGATTAATCAGGTTAGGTAGCGTTTTTCACATACAAAATTCTTCAATGTATTGTATGTGTATACTATACATAGTTTAAGATATGTGTCGCATGATAATTGGACAAGTCGATGCTTTGCAAAAGTTCGTTTATTAAGAAAGATTGTTCACCAAAATCCGTAATTACGTTATTACATATTTCATAAGTGTTCAGTTATATTAAAATAAAAACGAAAGGGTTATATTCATCAACATTTAACACAAACAAAGCGTTTAATTCCTACACAGTCAGGTATATATTCGTTAATGTTTAATTAACGAAGCGTTAATTAAACATTAACGAATATATTATAGTTACTCTTAAAACAGGCTACCTACTGGAATTCAAAGTATGACTTCCAAACGAATGCACCAAATTGGACAAATCTTTTTTTTTTGAGTTCGTTATTGTGAGAACAAGGTTTGTGTGAAAAATATCTATCTTTACTCATTTGAACGTACGTGTTTGTTTAAAGTTGCGCGGGTCAGCTCGTTTTAAATGTTATATTCTACTCACAACATGTCTCATTCTTGTGTTCCATGTATGGGGAAATAGAACGCTTGAACTCATGTCGCTATCTACCTGCTATAAACCGTGAAACTCATTAGGCGGTCAACATGGCAGTGCGTGGTTATATAGCTCACACATCTTCTGAGCATAGGTCAGCCCCAATGTCAACAGTAAACACAGGCAAGAGATATGTGTGACAACATCAGACGTAGTAATTAACTAGATGTCCTTTGTGAAAGTAGTAAGCCCCTCTCATATTACGTTGAGCATCTGTTCGGCTCTTATATGAAAACTGGGCTTACTGCAATGATTACGACCACGCGAGGCTATAAGTATCTATCTTTAAAATGTACACCAAAGTGCATTATTTTAGTTTCATTATTGTGTCTTCGAAGCGGTGATAGCGTATTAATTCGAATCCCAGCACGCACCTCTAACATTTTTAAGTTATGTGCGTTTTAAGTAATTAAAATATCATTTGCTTCAACGGTGAAGGAAAACTTCTGCATAATGTTCTCAAAGGTGTGTGGAGTCCACCAATCCGCACTGGACCAGCTTTAACCCCTTCTCATTGTGGGGGGACCGTAGTGGGCCCGTAATGGGTTGATGTTATGATGATTGTGTCTTAATGCTGTCATATTACCTGCATTATCTGCATTATCTTTAACAACCTATAACCGGCCCTCAGGGCAAATTTTCCTGTCACAATGAAAACCGTTCAGCCGTACGCTTATTATTAAAGCTTAAAAACTTAAGTCATGACCAGAAACTTTTTATGCAATAAAAACCCAAATAAATGATTGTGTTTCGATAAGAAATGACCATCGATGTGTCCCGCGTGTGGAATCTTGCTTTTATCTAATTAATTAAAACTGCGCTGCCAACACATATATCACTTGTGTTTCTACCATTTTACAAGTAACGTTTGTAATTTATAGGCGATCATTTTATATAAATACTAGAAAACTATTATACATTAATTATAAACATGTTTCAACATAACCTAACCTTATAGTTATGCTGAACATTTCCGGTTAAATACTAAAAAAGGAGAAATCGTAATGTTATATTTATTAAACGTCATTATTTTGTGAAATGCATTAATATCATAGAGATGAAAACATCCCTACTAATATTATAAATGTGAATGTAAGTTTGTTTGTTACGCTTTCATACAAAAACTACTAAACCGATCATCACGAAACTTTGTACACGTATTCCTGAAAGTATTAGAAGTTATATTCCTATATTACTTCTAATACTTTCAGGAATACGTGTACAAAGTTTTAGTTTGCTTAGCTATCCTAAAAACATAAAATGCTGCCACGTTTATGAGGCACATGTCTTTCGAAAAACAATAACAAAAGCGGATGAAGTCGCGGGCAACAGCTAGTATTTAATAGATTGGTACAGATGAGTGCTTAACAGTTTCTGTAGATGTTCCACTTTTTTTGTTAAATGATAGGGCACCTTACAGATACCCACGCGTATATATATTCGAAGTAGGTTCTAACGAAAATATTACTTTATAGAATGTTACCTGACCATCTGTTTAAGATGTTCAGAATTCAGATTAAGGCCAAGCCACTTGCTCTCTAAGCCTACATATGACAGGAACGTGAAACATTATCAAACGGAGTTACTGACAAGGTGTTCCATTTCATACACGGATTATCTTCACTCTACATGCCGACATTGCTTGCTAATGTAAATCTAATCCGAACCTACTCTTTTTGATTATAATCTATATCTATACTTACTTATAATAAAACTGTAACTGGAAGATTTCTGCACATTTATTATATTTTGAAAATTTTGACCGAGGGATGCTTTACAATCGATACTGAGTCCAAAACAGATTTTTATTTCATTTTTGTCTGTCTGTCTGTCTGTCTGTCCGGGCATCACGTGAAAACTACAGAACAGATTTAAATAAAATTTGGTAAAGTGTTAGCTGATATTTCGGATAAACATATAGGCTACTTTTTATCCCGATTGACAATAATGTTCTCCCGGGAAATGAGATAATTTTTTTTATCAATTTTACTTCATAGCTCCGATAAATTTGAACTGATTTTAATAATTCCTTTTTATTCGATAGTGTTCTATCAAGCATGTATTGTGTTATTTTAATAAAGATCTGATAAATATTGTCGAAGATAAAGAACATAACTCTTCACAGATAAAAGGGAGTCGCAAGGCATATGGGACACCATCGAATGCATGCGTACCATCCTACTATAATTATAAATGTGAAACTTTGTGAGAATGAATGTATGGATGGATGGATGGATGTTTTTTACGCTTTAACGCCACAACGAATGAACCGATTTGGCCGAAATTTGGCAGAGACATACAATATAGTCTGGTATAGCTCATAGACTTCTTTTTATCCCGGAAAAACAAACAGCTCCTACAGGATGGAATCGCTATTTTTTCAGCAATTTTTTTTTTCTTGGATAGGCATAGTTGAGGATTTGAAAAGTGAATTCCTATCATGATATTGATCCTTATCCAAATAAATAGTTTCATAATTAAAATTGAATATTTACCTGCAATTCGACCTATTGTTTAGAAGTTACGACGGCTGTTTAGAAATGTTAAAAGCAAGAAAAATGCCGAGGGCCACCCGGCCGCGTATTAGGGTAGGTGGTGCTGCAATTAGGTTCTTGTTCTTTTTCGATAATAACCGATTTGATGCAGACGAAGTTGCTTGGGTCAGCTAGTAAGTAAACAATAAACCTGGAGGAAGTGAATCTTATCAATGACAGAAGTCAAGAACTTCATTTTCACTTCATTAATTAAGACAGATCCTCGGCAATGAGGGTACATTTCCGAGGATCTGTTTGGTGTGGAGTATACGGATTGAAGTAATTATAAATTACACCATACAGATTCTGCTGCGGTTCGCGGAGTATAGCAAATTAAGCTTAATTTTCATAATATATAGGAGTTTACTCCCGTTTATTATTATTACACATGTATTATTTGGATATTATTTCTACTTGTGCGCCAATGCTCTGAGAGTTAATAAAGCTGTGGGAGAAGATAATTTTTTATCCTTTCCCCGGGGATATTATTTGTGTCCTGCCCATGCTAGGTGAGGTGGGCCTGTGGTATAATTTAAACGATTGCAAAAATATTTAATCTCCTTTATAGTATCTAAATACTTATAGCTATCACTAATACATACCTACTCCTTTACTATCTGATAAAAAATCGAATTCACATTCACGGTTTCTTTATTTATCTCGGCGCCTAGTTGCCATGCAGCTGACGCTACTGACGTTGTAAACTGTAAACATCTGACGTAAAAACAATAAATCCTGAGCTAAAACAATGTGCATACGCATGTATAACAATATCTATGTCTATCCGAACGGTCTTAGTGTGATATAACCATCTATCACTAATAAAAAAGATATAACGCTCTACTTCCTCGTAGGTCCAGTGATTAGTATGTTCCTGGGAGAACCTGAGTTCGATTCCAAGATTCTTCCGCTCAAAATTTATTATGTTTCTGCAGTACAAGCCCGTGTCTCGGAGACATCGGTTCTAGTTAATATCCTATACAAAATTCTTTGCATGTGGTGTTAACTCGCCAAACGGCATTGTTTCAGCGTGGTGGGCTTATTTCCTAGAACCCTCTTTTCTATAGGGGTTCCTGTGCCCAGCAGTGGCAGGATCTCATTTATAGATAAACTTTACCTTCGCAACCACGTCATGCGTATATCAAACCTGCCTCTCGATGATTAACCTCCTCTCAAATTGTTGTTTAATTTGCGTGACCAATGGGTCAAAAAAGTGGCTGTAAATGTACAAAAAGCTCTTACCTTAAAAGTACCATAAGTAAGTACCAACAATTTAATTTAAGGATCAATTCCCGATTCATTATTAACTTCGCAATTTCGAGTACCAACCCCACTTGACTTCTTGAAATCTTGGGCATGAGTCTATCAACCTATAATTAGAGAGGGAGTGGGAAATAATGAATACGTGCCTGATAAAAGCTGAATTAAAGGTCGAACCACGACCACGTACCCGGCGGTATGTGGTCTGGCTCGCATGATCTGCGTAAGTAAACTGGGTCTACCCAGTGTAACGCGTAGTAAATAAACGCGTCCGCAAATAGGGCCATATAAAAGCCAACATACTAGCTTTTGTCATTAAACTTTTACAACAGACTAGCTAAACCTATCCACGCTTTTTAGTTTTAATACTTTACGTTTTAGTAAGTATTTGAAACGATAAATTAACTCTTTTAAAGAAATGCAACGATATGTTAAAATTAAATCAATCCATTGATAGTGTATATTCGGTGTTTAGCAAACACTAACTTACTTTAACGGATTTTATGTAGACATAGGGATAGATATATAGAATGAGCAGGAACAATCAAAAAAATAGGGTGAATAGAGGAAACCGTATTGTTTTCTCTTTATAACTTTAAAACTTTTATCGAGCACCTCCATAAAGTTACCCACTCCTTCTTTAACTAGTAATAAAAATAAAAAGGTGAGGTTATAAAGTTTTTTTAGGATTACTCTAACTTGTTGGCCTCTTAACCATTTTTCTTTAGTTTACTTTGAATGCAATATTATGTATACTGGATTCACCATTCAAGCAGTTCGTTTTTCAATAGCAATTTATTAGGTAACAAAAATGTACAGCTACTCAAATAGAGTAATTTTAGGATGACATTTATTTATATTGTGTTTTAAATAGAATGTAGGTACATAAAGGTAAAAAATATAAATTTGCTTGTTATAATTGTGCTACCATCTTATACTGATTCATCACTGCTTCCACCTGCACGGCTAGCATGGGCAAAACACAATTATATCCCCGGGAAAAGGATCAAATTTATCTTCCCCACAGCTTTATAAACTCTAAGAGCATTGGCGCACAAGTGGAAATAATATCCAAATAATATGCGTAACAATCAACGGGGTAATTTTCTCTTATTCCATGTTCCCGTGCTTTAGCAGTATGTTCCCTTGTCAGGGGATATAATCGGGGGTTATAATCGGGGGATATAATTTTTGTCTCGACAAAAACTCACTTATAACTCTAATCTCACCTGCGGGGCTAATTTGTAATGAAATAACACACACCCCATTAATTCTAAGACAATTTTCATTAAATGATTATAACATAGAGTGCGTTTGCTTTGTTCGGTTCGTTTGATTTTTTATTTACACGAAGATTCGAGTATTCCAAACTTCTTGGGGCTTACTCGTACGTTCGACTGGGGAATAAACTCATAAAAATTGGGTCAGCGAGCGGGTCAATTAACGAGCTAATGAGGGTTAATCTCAGACTAATTACAAAATTATGCTTCTAAATCTCCGATCAACAATTAAGTTTCAAATGGTGCAAGAAATTGAGTTCTTAGATAAAAAGTCAAAAACTCAAATAGTCAAAAACTCACTTTATTAAATTAGGCCTATTTAAAACATACGTACACTTTTGCACATGATGTCTCTGCTCAGAACTTTTAAACACAAAATCTATGACAACTATTTACAGGGGTATATTAAGAGTCAGTCAAGATCGGACTCGATTTCAGAACGTTGCAAAATAAAACGCGACATAAATCCGTGGCCGCCCCGTGTAATTTTTCATATACACCTTTTTTTAGTTTTCGAATTAAAATGAAGCCAAACAATTCAGTGCCAAACAACATATAAGTCATTGGTGCCAAACAACAAAAACAATCAGCAACGTCTACATACATATAATGTATTTCTGTTATTTAACCCATTTTTTTTAAGAAACCCGTGCTGTATTAGAAGCTAGCTTTAGATGTAATTTTGAAATTTTTTTCCGTCCCGGATATTTCACTGTGTTATTTACGGAAGGTAACGATTTATTGTAGTTAGTAATATAGGCACAATATCACATATATTTTTCGCTGTGAGAACTCCATAGAAGGCTTAATGTCTTTAGTAAATAGAGTTTTTCTTAAAAGCTTTTTCCTTGGGTTTAAGTTTTTGGCAAAACTAGTACCTTCAGACTAACACTCCATTATTGCAAACTTTCGTAACTTTCAATTTGTTTATATTCGTATATCACATGCGCACGCCTATTTCTGTTCGTAAACTGTATATGTTCAGTTCGAGAGCAGGATATTAAGTCACTGTAGCGGGAAATCAAAACATGATGGAGAACACTCAATATATTTTTTGTCTTATAATTTTTAACATTATTTTTGTTACTTTTTAATTTAACATGAGTTCTAAAAACAAAAAACTTACGATAAATCTCTATTAGCGTATATTATTTGTTTTTCCTTTTTCTTTTTCCCAACTTCAATAAAAAAAGAGGAGAATTCGGTTTTTTTAATGTTTATTACCAAAACCATGTCATTCATATAATTTTTTCCTTGAAATTGATGTGTTATAATAATATATTATTAGGTATCGTTTGATCGAAGTTTAATCGATTTCTACGCGACATCGTACCGGAACGCTTAATTGCTTAGCGGCAGGCCTTTATCGGTATGGTGGTAAGCCACAGCCGAAGCCTCCCACTAGACAAAAAGAGTCTGAGGGCAAGTCAGTGTTGCAGAAAATCAAAACATGGTAGCTGAGAGTGCACACATGTAGGTACGATGCACTGGACTAGCCGATCGATCAAGCTACCGCGACCAGCCACCGGACCCACTATCTATACAACTAGGTTGACGTAATATACTTGTATACAATGAACATCTAGCTAAATCCTAACTAATATTATAAAAGCGAAACTATGTTTGTTTTTTTGTCCTTCCTTTAGGCCTGGCCCACACTAAGCAAACAATAGACTAACTAGATTTTTTATTTAATTTGAAAAGAACGCATTAATTTGAACCTAGGAATCGTCTAACTCGAATTTATGAATAAGGTGACGTCGATAGAAAAAAACGTGACACAAACTCTTAGGTGATCGGATGTATGCAGTGGCGTGCACATGGTTTTCGACCAGGGTAGATGGCATAAATAGAAAAATCCCGTCCAATACTAGTTATGTTAAATTATTTGGGTAAGCAGTACTTTTGGGCATGTGTGAAGTGCACGCCACTGGATGTATGCCTAGGAATATCCTTAGATTAGGTGTTACTTTTACAGGCATTGCCTTGTTGGTCGTAATTAAAATCGGGCATTAGAGTTAAAAGAAAGAAGCTTATTCTTTCTATCCCAGTAAAACCAACAGTTCCCACGGAATTTGTAAAAAACACCTCTTTCGTTTACATATACAGTTTCCCGGACCAATTACAACAACGATGGTATATCTCCAGAGAGATTTTCCAACTACGCGGGAGTTATTGCAGTGCACAAGTGTGTGCGCAAACACAGTTGCATTCTCTATTCCCCCACTCTCATAGCTAGATGGGACTTCGACACTAATCGATGGGTGAATCAAACTCCGAGCTACTCAGAAGAAGAAAGACCAAGAAAGAATAAACTGATATTATGAATTTAAGAAAACCCCAATTTTATTTACTAATCAGACCTGGTGATTAAACCCAGGTCGTCCTGAACTGTATCGAATGTGCTCACCATTAAATAAATAATAAATCCATATTCTACGACAATACACACACCGCCATCTAGCCCCAAAGTAAGCGTAGCTTGTGTTATGGGTAATTTACATTAATAGTTTTAAATACCACAAAATACAGATAAACATAAATATACTGAATAACATTCATGATTATCACACAAACTCACGGCCTCTGACTCAGAAAGGGGTCGCTGCCCACTGCGCCAATCGGCCGTCATTAGACCAAAGAGGCAGTCTTATAAAGGAGCGAGACCTTTGTCAATACATGGCACATTATTTAATTACAAAATAATCAACAATAAAAGAAGATGTGGGCAAGGAAATACTTTTCTCTGGTGATCTGTATTCTGTAGGTAAGTAATCTTAGTCAGAAGGAGAGCTTAAGAGAAGAATCTGTATAATAGCTATGATGATTTGACTTTAAAAAAGGAGAGGCTATCAATTTCACGTGTCTTTTAGTTTCTTTATTAATGATGTACGAGAGTTTGTCTGTTTATTCGTTAATGGGTTAAAAATAGTGAAACAACCGCGCCGAACCGATTCCGACTAAACTTTGACAGTTCGCAAGTTCAAGAGTAAATAACACTAACTTTAAAATTGCTTCACTAAAACCCGTAAAGCTTTATCTCGGCTAATCAACTTGACCCGAATTTCTCGTGAGCTAACCAAGCGACGCGACGGTCAAAGCTAGGAACTTTTAGATATAATTAGAGTGTAAAAAGTCTATTTTAATTTCTTTACTCGTCAGATCCTGCAATTTGCAATTGCAGTCTCACCTTGTAGCAATCGATGAAGTAGTCTAAGGTGGAAGCAGGCTAACCTGTTACGGATATGGCAGTTATATTAGAAACCCATAACTCGTATCACCCTTTCAACTCGGCATCGTACCGAAACGCTGAACCGCTTGGCGTAACGTCTATTTTATATTTGGAATGTTTAAATTGTTTCTATGTACCATCTTCTATTATTATATTTACTCTAATTGGATACATTTATCTAATCTCTTAAAATACAAATATTTTACAACTTTTTTGAAAAATAAAAGTGGTACCTTTTCGGATAGCCAATTTTTTTCTTTCAGTACGTAAGCGGAATTTATTCTAAAGCCGACCCAACCTCAGATTACTCCAACATAAGCCTAAAAATACGTATAATATTAAAAGCTTAAGCAGTGGCGACTTACTCTATAAACATTACATTTAGATACGAAACTTTGTATATACCTACTATGTAAATGTACCTACAGTCGAAGTCAGGTTATTGACCGAGCAAAGCTATGTCTCCAAGTTTATTTAGGTGGATATAAACTTTGTCACCCGTCTGTTTGAACCTTATAACTTCTGGATAATTAATGTGTATACCTAATTTCATATTTTTTTGTTCCCTACTGAAAATCTGCGTTGCAATATTCCTTGGCCAATCTTCGTCGGCGTATATTAAAGTTTTTACGTAGAACGATAATTTACGCCGACGAAGAAAGCGGGCTTATATTTTAAACATATATAGCAGAATAGTATAGTAGACCGAAGAATATATGGATAAATTTTGTAAAAGAGGATATACGTGTAAAAGAAATGGACAATGACATGACAGATAGAAGTGAACTAAAGGCATATTATGCCGACCCAAGATAGCGTGGGATAAGAAGGATAGAAAAAATACATAAGAAGAAGATATAAAATACAGACAGGGATACAATTAGGTAATGTTTGGTGTTTACTCAAGGTTGTGTTTCGAAATTATGCTCCCGTTACCGAAATTAATTATATCACCATCACCTCACAATAATGAAATCAGGTATGTAGGAATGCTTCACGAGAGAAGTAATGAAGATTTTTAGAATTCTGAATTTGAAGTTTGATTTATCTTCTAATAATGTCGAATTTGCGATTGGTTTAAATTTTTATAATTCAAGTACAAGTTAGACCATGTTTGCTATCTCACCTGTTAGTTAGTGAAGATGCAGTCTAAAATGGTACCGGGCTAACCTGTTAGGATTATGGTAGTAAAGATTCTACGTGACATTGTACCGGAACGGTATGGTTATAACTAGCCACAGCTGAAGCCTCTCACCAGATGCACAGAGAAAATTCATAAATTATTAATTCCCAAATTATTTTATTTCACATAATTAACAAAGCAATTAATATTCTTTTTAAAAGATTTATAGCGGTCAAGATTTATAGGAAAGGCCGTACAAAAAGGCTGTGTAACGAGATGAGTGGATACGATTTCACGGTATTGGCAATGTCCAAGGGCCTTAGTTTAATGGATCACAGCGTGCATCATGCGTGTAAAATAAATAGTCCATTTTATTAGATATCTTATAATATATCTTCAGTTATCCACTGTCGTGTTTTGTTTTACTTTAATGTAGGAAGCTACTTTCTGTTAACGCACCATAATAGACACTGGCATCTACAATACAATAATTTAAATAGTTTGTGTTTTCGCAGGTAAAATAGAAAATAAGTAATTGATGAATAATTTAAAGTTTTATATTATACGTCTTGTTTTACATGTTTTTGACTGGTCTTCAGTGCTTTGTAATAATGATATTTCCCAACACCCTATAGAATTGAGGATATGAACAGTACCTAAGTATATCGAACACTTTCTACACCATTAAACGATTATATTATCATAAATCTTACGGGTACTCCTATAGGTGAATAAAGAGGGCTTTAAAGTTGAATGGTTTGATTTGCTATTTAAGGTACCTTTTAGCTAGGATATCCTCAAGTTTCTTACGTTTGTTTTTATTCCACTGTAAATTATCCTTTGTCTGTAATCTCTCCTGCTGCAGGGCTAGCACAAGCAGGAAACAAAAATGATATCCCCCGATACATAGATAACGTGTCCACCTGCTAAATCACGGGAACACGGAATAGAAGAAGGTTGACCCGGTTTATTATTACACATTTATTATTTGGGTGTTATTTCCACTGGTGCGCTCTGAGAGTTGATACAGCTGTGGGAAAAGATACACCCCTTCCAATTCTGTGTTTCCTTATTCTTACAACCTGGGTATCTAAAAAACAAGAGTGAATAGGCATCTTCTAGGCAAGCGCGTCCCATTTTAGGCCACATCTACACGTTTCATCAGGTGAGATTGTGGTCAAGCGGTAGTCTATTACAGTTTAAAAAAAAGTTATTGAACCCATACCCCTCGTCGGTTTCGCTGAATCGCTTGGCGACACATCTTTGTTGGTCTGGTGGTAACTAGCTAAACCGAACCATCTCACCAGAGAAAATTCAAAAATCATGATTTCCCAACTTTCCCGAACTAAACAGGCCACCGCGTTCACCGCCGTGTTCTCCTTCCAAAATATATGCCTATTTAAGTTATTTCTGTGCTTATATAGGTACGTGCTTATTGCAAGGTTATATGGCCGGAGTATCGAAAAAGGCTTTGTCTACCCCCGTGTCCCGGTGACGACATTAAATTGCTAAGCAGTGGCGTCGGGTTGAGTCTGTCCCGGTTTCGGTCCGGATTATTATCACGCATTGCTTAGTGAAATAGCTCGGTACATAGTGAATTCACTATTTACCGTCAAACTTATACAGCCCTTGGTGACCCAGTCGTCCAGAAGTAGCAGAACCCATCCATCGGCCGTAGGATGCCAAGGACAATGTCTACGCCCGTCCAATTAACCCACCGGCCACCCTCAGTTTCTTTGGGGCTCTCATACCATTAATTCACTTGAATTTATCTTGCCCATCAGATTCTAACCATTTTAAGTCTTGACTACATTCGGTTCTTCAAAAAAGTTCGTAAATATCAAATGCGCCAAATAAAATTATAGAGAACCAATTTAGTCCGAATCAGAGCACCAAATACTCGCCTCAACATATTTCGTTCGAAAATAAGCACTGTTTTTAGAAGAAGATTACCTTGTTTTATACAGTACTTTCAGAATTCTCAGCAAGATCTTAGATCCAACAGCAGGTACACAACAAGGTAGCAGTCTAAAATGTATTAAGGTACCGAAGTACCTAATGCTCTTGTGAATTCCGGATGAGATAATTCATTAATAGGTATGAGATATTAATCTAGGAGACCTGTACCTTAAGTTTAGTGATTATCATATTAATTATGTAAAAATGGTACTTAAGAATCAGCAAGGTTAATCAAGGCTTTTTGCAACGCAACTGAATAACGTACGGCACCTCTGCCATGGCAACGTAACAACGTATTTTTCATTTAATACCTTAATTTCTAAACCATAAACGATTATACATTTTGTACATACATATATATTGGTAGTAAGCAAAACACTTGTGTCTTGCCAGTTACCATTCCACCGTTGTGTAAAGAGCAGATGCAATTCAATTGACAAGGTTTGGCGGGGCCAGCTAGATCGATCGCCGAGTGCATCGTTCTCATACCTAGCCACCCTCAAAGCAGCTATCGCGTTTTGATTTCCTACTACACCTGCTCTCAAGCTACTTAACCGGTACTCACCCCTGTCTAAGCGTCTGAGAAGTCTAGACTTAAAATTTCACCTTAACATAGACGTCGCGTTGTGAAAATATATTTTGCGTTTTTAGTTTATATGTGGCAAGTTATCTGATATTTGAATCAGTTAGGTATACTTTGGCGAATTATAAAAATCAAATGAGAGTGAATTATTCCGAATGTAACTGGATATGCGGCAAAATTAAATATCTTCATCCGGCCAATATTATGGTGAACATTGTAACTTGTAAGACTTTTTTAATTTGTACGACTTATATTTCCACAACGCGGGACCGTATTATCTTGAATATAATTGACACTGCTCGTATTTTTGTAAATAGAAATCGGGTGAGGGGCTCCTGAGGGCTAATTCGTTGTATTTTATGTCTTCTATAGTCTAGCTAAGTGCATATTTTTAAAACGCTCTTTCGTCAAAGAATTACAACGTCTTATGTGCTTATACCTATGTAGCAGTGGCGTGCTCGTCATACATGCACAAAAGCATTGCCTAACCTAAAATGTATATGTAACTGGTATAAAAGAAGGATCTTTGCCGTTTTATGCAAGTTTCCTGCTGTATGCATACCCTGGTAAGAAACCCATTTGGTAGATATGTAATTTGAAGATTTACAAATGCTTCATTAAACCCCGATTTGATGGCCGATTTGGCGCAGTGGGCAGTGACCCTGCTTTCTGAGTCCAAGGCCGTGGGTTCGATTCCCACAACTGGACAATGTTTGTGTGATGAACATGAATATTTTTCAGTGTCTTGGTGTTTATCTATATATTATTTATGTATAATATTCATAAAACTATTCATCAGTTATCTAAGTACCCATAACACAAGCAACGCTTACTTTGGGACTAGACGGCGATGTGTGTTTTGTCGTAGTATATGTATTATTATTTTTATTATTATTTGTTATGCTTATGTTATATTTTGTAAATACCATGAATGATTAATATTACACGAATGCGTTTGAATCCTGATACCTGCCGTGATAAAGCAATCTCTTAAAGATAATGAGAGAAAATAATTATATAATAGGTACTAATATTGATTCATCCAGCTCTTTGTACGTTAGGTTAGGTTAGGTAAGGTTTTTAAAAGCCAGATATATTTATTATTCCATCTCACTGGTTTTACATAAGAACTGCTATTATATAAGAGTATATCCTGTAAAAAATCTATTCTAGTCGTAAGTGCAATTCTATTTTTGCCTTGTTTTATGTTTAAGACCAAGGTCATGCGATATGTTCAACTGTGACTAATGTATCTATCGATCCTAGATAGCAGATAAAGATAATGGACAAAATATATCCGATAACTACAGCTCTCTAATGATTGGAATTGTTCGGTGTGGATTCCGCAATGATTGTGGATAAACGTATAACGAACTCCACCCTACTCCTACGTATAGACTATAGTGGGCACTTCGCGTAAAAACGACTTTCTCTATAGCATCTTAAACACGCTACAAGTCACTGGGATGTAATCACCTCCAAAGATTAAACCCCAGCCCATTTAGCGTTAATAAAATATGTAAGAAGCTGTATGTCTTCACGAACATATCGTGTTAAAAAATGTAAGCACTAGCTGTTCCCGTAGTTTCACCCGCTATATACTCGCATTTGTTATCTCCTACATACTTATTTGAATTTGATTTTTTTTTATATAATTTTCAACTAAGTATGTATTTAAGTTTATCTACATGAGATTGTCTTGGTAATGAAATGAGCCATTTTATTGAACAAAAAATGCGTATTTGTGAATTTTGTAAAAGAGATACTTATTTAGTTCCGGGTATAATTTTAGATCTACTTAAGAACAAGATTTTTTATGTTCGTAGTGTTAATTAAATCTGAAACTTATTATTCACGAAATCAACTATAGCCTATCTTAATTTTGGATAAGAAGGATTTCTAATTGAAATTGAATTATTAAAATCGTTTCATTAGATCCACAGTTTAACGAACACAATTTCGATGTACATATGCCACAAAATCCTGAATGTGCAATGTCACACAGTTCATACCATAGCTACATGTGCGTACCCAGCTTCTGGTCTATGGGGGATTTTTTGGCGGGCCCTCTATGATCTATACTGAAGCCAAACTGGTTTTTTATCCATTTTTGTCTCTGTCTGTATATTGGCCGCCGTAAATATTTTTTTTTATAGAGTTCATACATTTTCTGCAAGTATCCAGGGGTGGCAGCTGCCCTCTCCTACCCCACCTCCCCGGGTACGTCCATGTATAGCTAGTTTAACACAACAACTAAAATAGAACGGGTTTATAGGTATGTAGTTTTCACTAGCGTGAAGCCAAGATATTTCGAATTGTGATAAGGCAATTTAAATAAATTTGATTTCATAAATTAGGTATGTGAATCTACTTTAAATCTGTGAACAAAACTCGGAAACTCCGGACGCGGCGTTCAAATATGCTTATCGTGTCATAAAAATGTACGTACAGTCTGTTTATTTAGTTTTAAAGTCTTTATTCGCAGCACATTGTTCGCGTCTTGATGAGACAAACATTTAATCTGTTGTATCCATTCTTAAAATTATAAATGCGCAAACCTGTCTGTGAGTTTATTCGTTATTTTTATACGGCTCAGCCACCAATTTACATGTAATTTGGCACGGGGATATATTCCATTGTGGAGACGAATAGAGGATAATTTTTTTAGCCGAGAAAATTCAGGATTTCGTAGGGATTTAATGAAGCATTTGTTTTGAATTTGTTGTCTTATCACTATTTGCCCCGCCCCACTGTGTTGTCACTCGTTGAGCTATGTCGGGAACTCCAGTTCCTCTAAGGATCGCGTCATTCCTGATTTGATCACGTAGATATACTCCAAGCATAGCTCTCTCCATCGCCCGCTTAGTGAACTTGAGCCTTCTTTGAGACGTGAGAAAAGACCAAGTCTCGGAACCGTAAGTCACTGTTCGAAGACTTGTCTTCAGGCACTTTCTCATCACCCATCATATTAGAAGTAGTAGTTTTTTACACTGATAATTGATGGATCAAGCAGACGGACCACCTGATGGTTAGTGTTAAACCATAGCCATAGCAACACTTCACATGGCATGCAAGGAGTACATGCTGCAACATGCCGCCCTGTGCCGCGCAGTTTGAGGCGGAGGTGTTAAGCCTAAAGTAAGGCAGTCATGCCTATCAGATCGGAACATTGTTGCAATGCTGATTAGCGGCAGAAATAAGCATGGTGGTAGTAATAATATTTTTATTTTTTTTTCCCTAACAATTGACGGCCGATTGGCGCTGTTTGCAGCGACCCTGCTTTCTGAGCCCAAGGCTGTGGGTTCGATTCCCACTACTGAAAAATGTTTATGTGATGAGCATGAATGTTTTTCAGTGCCTGGGTGTTTATATGTATATTCTAAGTATTTATGTATATTATTCATAAAAAATATTCATCAGTCATCTAAGTACCCATAACACAAGCTAAGCTTACTTTGGGGCTAGATGGCGATGGGTGTATTGTCGTAGTATATTTATTTATTTAATTACATTCAATCATAAGCTCCTTTTAAGCATATAAAATACATAGCTCATAATGGTATCTAGAAGGAGTGTGGTCGGATACGGCCAGGAGAAATATATATATACTTGCACCAGGCGGTCTCGCTCTTCTCTAACAAAATGTGTACAAAAATTGAGAATATTTATCTAATTCAACTATATTTTATTCAGTAATCGGTAGTACTTGCCCGGCGAGGTCGGTCACAAAAAGTTCGACAACTAGTAAAATTAGTGATTGTTGTTTCATAGATGTCATCTGGAAAGGACGATTTTCGCGAAATGAGAATCCCTCTGCTTGAACAATTTCAAAATCATCAATCAGAATATACCATACTACGCCTAATAGAATTAGGGAATACTTAATGATACAATAAATTCACCAACTATAATTTGCACGTGACTAGATTTATATTGACTGATGTAATGTGTGAGATACAAGATAAATATTGAACCATTGTCAACAGCACAGCTCATTCTTTATTATCTTCGCGAATGTGGATTGCTAGGTAGAAAAGTAATTTTATGTTATAATATTTTACTTCAGATTTTATTTCGTTCTTTAATTTTTTAACCGACTTTGTATGTTTGGACATAATTCCGTCATTTAAATAATTTTTTTTTTGTTGAAATTGTTCAACTTAAATTTCATATAAATACTCATATCTGATGATCAGTTTGGGAGACAGACAGCGGAACTCTTCAAAAAAATTACAGCGAATCTACAACGATTGCTGATGAATAAGATCGCGTCGAATGAAACTTGCTCGCATAATTTGGATCGAACTTCATAAGTTCGTTTGATCATAAATTGTTTACGCAATCACGCAATATAACGCTAGCTGCAAAAAGCTAGTAGCACATTTTATTCAAGCTTGATTTATAGAAAAATTTATTGACTCTTTAGTTGGTAAAAAAATTATAAATAATAGTAGTAGCTTTTCTTTGTAATTTTTTTTTGCTTCATTATGAATTCGACCCGCCCGCGGGGCACAGCAAGTGCTACTGCAAGTACATTTGGTTTCTACATTAAAACATTTTTCAAATTACCATTAAAATTGTTTGAGTAATTTCCTATTTCACCACGACAGGGATGAAATCCTTTCTTAACTTCTTAACACACGCACGATTCTTTATTAAGAACTTTTGAACAAAATTTGATTATTCTAAACTCTTACGTAGAACTCAAATAGTTCGAAACATCAAAGCATTTTAACTATTTCCCGACAACTACTCAGGAGGATAGAGTTTTAGTTTTTGTAGTTGAAGTTAATAGAAGTAAATTTGACAATATTTTTCATACGAAGATGTTTTTAACGGGAAGTTTTAGGTACATAATCCACTGAACACGACAATTTTTCTTTGCGTATGCTTGTTACCTTCTAGCTTATAAACTACTAGATTAATCTTGAAAAAAATATTTACTTAAAACAAACTTTAAGGGACATTTATGAGTTGCGATTAAAAATATAATCTCAAGAAAATTCAAATTCTGCAATTAAGACGCGAATAAAAATGTTTTATACTAAATCAAACATAAAGGGCTGAATGTATATAAATGAAAGCTGGAAGAGAAATGTCCTGAATTAACTAACGCAGAATACTTTTAATCCGGAAAAATATTCTTGTCCCGCGGGAAAACAGAATGTTATAATTAAATATTTTTACATCGCAAAGTTCTTCGTATAATATTACCGTTGCTCGTGTATCTGTTTGTTCTGCGCTGTAAATTGCTTGTTCTCATGAAAACTACGAAATGCATTCAATTTAAAGCAACTCCTTGCATCAAAAGAGCTCACAAACTGCAAGCTACTTTAGACATAGGTACTTAAAAACGTAGCAGATGCAAAAAGTGGTATGGTTTTTTGAATAAAAGAAAAATATCAAAACTGATATATTCTTATTACATGGATATAAAAATTGTTAAAAGTACTTCTCAACAAAATAGAGGAAAATAATTTGGATCGCACCATTTTAGCCAACTTACGAAAAAGGACGAGGTTCGCAATATTTTTTTTTTTTTATGTTTGTTCGCTCAGAACTCGGTCACATACAAACCGATAAATTTTTTTTTTGTTTGAGATGGTATACTTTCCATGTGGTCCCATTTTTACCAGGTCGGGATCTGTTGGAGGGATGTTGAAGAAATTGTGGCAACTCTCCAAATAACTAGCTGTCCCGGCAAACTTCGTACCGCGGATCATTTTTTTATGATAAAAGTTTTATTTCAATACTTATTATCCTATTCCGGTCTAAGAGAAATCCAAAAAATCAAATATCATAAAAATTGGTCCAGCCGTTCTTGAGTTATAAATGGTGTAACTAACACAACCCAAAAATGTCTTTTATATATATATATATATATTAGTAATAATTCTTATGTCATAACATATAAGCCGAATGGTCCGGTCATCGCAATTTGTCAAAGTCAATTTGCAATACCTAAGAAAATTACAAAAAAAAGGACAACACTGAAATAGAGCTGATATTTATTTTGCCGGCCAACAATAGTAGACCTCGTTATTAATAAACCTAGTATATTTAGGACATAAAATAAATAATAAAATGATGTAACTTTTCGACGGAAAAATAGTCTATATGAAATCTGATCTGATGTTCTATCTATCTTCTTCTTATTATTTATTCTTATCTTATATAAATAATATATAATTTATTTGGTACACACTCACACACCAAGTGCTCAAGAGGGTATTTACCTTAGTTAGGAGATTCCTAATTTTTTATTATTTATAGGTTTGGCCAATTTTAGTTTATAATATAGTAATTAAGATAATTGTTATTGTTGTAGCTATGGATTTTTATCTGAATTAAACTTTATTATTATTATTATAATTCTATTCGTAATATTCTATTTATACATAATATAAAAAAAAAATGTTTCTCACAAAAACGCGAAAATGACGGAAAAGAAGGGTTTTAATTTTGAATTTGGTTTTGTACGCTTCAACTTAGGATTTCTTCCTAAGTTGTATGCTCTTTAAGTGGTTTGAAGTTCACCAATCAATCATTTAATAAAAGAATATCAATATATTAAAGGTCAGTCTCAAATATACGATGAACTACCATCTCGTACTCGATTTTAATAATTTTTACTTTGTTTTAAATATAGCATCGCACGTATTTACATGCACATTAAAAAAGTATGCAGCATATTAAAAAAAATCAGTAAGTTTTAATTTAAATAAAATTAGCTCTATCAGAGCTTGTAGACTGTACCATCCTGTTCAGTTTTAATAATCCTATAGTCAATCGTAGATATGGGATAACAGAGGCTAAATTAGAAAGTAACTTGAGTATTAGATTAGAATTCATTCAAATCAGTCGCATAAAACCAGTATTTTTTTTAATTTCTTCACACCCCTAATTGGTTTCTACGCGGCATCGTTATCGAGCGATGTATCGCTTGGTGGCACCTCTATGTCGATATGATGGAAACTAGCCACGGCCAAAGCCTCTAACCAGACAAAAAAGATGGCAGATGAATTCGCTTCACACAAATATACACAGAAACACGCATACTTATTTTGTATATTGTTATTTTTTTTCTTTTTTATTATCATTTAAATTTCTTTATAACATGTCTGTCCTTTTGTATATCATTGTATCTCTTATTTTGTTTACCTACCTTCATTTTAATGTATTTTGTTAAGTTTATTTTAATTGTAATGGAAGAGCGGAGTCTTCTGACACAGGGGTAGTAATACTACTCTTAAAAGAAGGCTTCAGCGATATATTGATGCCACTTTGTTTCATACCGAAATAAACTATTTTTTACTATTAATACTAAATTACATAAATACCGAATACCGAAATAAACTATTAATACTAAATTACAAAAATAAGTCATAAATAAATTACATACAATGCCTATCCCTAAATTTTTTATAACTCGTACTGGAGATTTTCTTCATTTTATATGATCTGTATACCCTCTATGCACGCCACTGAGTGTAGCACTACAACGTGGCGGTATCGGCACTAAAATTTCGACTTCAAGGATCACAGCGACGCTTCTGTGGCACAGTACATGGAGCGATTTTAGGAGTAGATATACCCAGGTTTGTAATTACGATAACGCATATCAGATTAGATTAGAATTTGATTTAGCGAGCATTCAAATGACAATACATCAGCAATTCTGCGTTCGCCGAAATAAAAGTACCCACTGGGCTATAGCAGTCCAGAGCCAAGTATTTGTAGTTTTTAGTAGACGTATTAAGAGTGCATTCAAATAAGTAAGTGCTTATTTGAATGCACTCTTAATACGTCTACAAACGGTACATCTGTGGGTGTTCATCTCTGCTGGATAAATAGTATTTTTATATCAATTGCTATTGCAGTTGCTAAACATTCACGTCCTTACATTTTATTTGTTAAACGGTGTAAAACACTGCATTAATAAATTACGCGTTTGTAGTAAGATTAGGAAAAAGTAACTTGTTCCATCTATTATTCAACCGACTGTGCGGGAAAGAGGGTTATATTTTTCTGGATAGATGTGTTTTTCAAAGTCCGTATCATGCCTGTTTGTTATTTTAAAGATAGCTACGAACATATTAACCGCCCTACGTGTGTGTTCTTCTCAGAGTGTTATACACTCTAAATACTTCAAAAGATAAAATACTATTCTCGTATAATCAAACTTTTAATCGCTTTTGTTTTACGAGTAGATATAAATTAATATGATGTGGAAATAAATCTCCACTTTCCATCGGTTAAAACGTTGAAAATCTATTAGGGAAACTATTCTGTATTTTACATTCCTCATGAATTGAAATCTAACAATTATTATTAAAAATAATCAATCATTTGTAATCAATATTAATCATAACTAGGTTATTTTAGTGATAAAAACATTATCGTTTATTTTACCTTAGCTGAATAAAAATGTCACAGGTTTCTTTCGTTTAAAGGCGCAGGTGAATAAACAAATTTGTGTCAACCTTAAGTTGTTCTAGCAGCAACCGAATAATGAATAAATATTTAATAAAAATAACAAAAAAACTGTACATACGAAAACAGAATTTTCAATTGACTGGAACAATCCAAAACGGAACGATAATTAATCACAGCACAACTATTAAAGCATTACCTTAAAAGAAAATTTTGAACAAAGTTACAGATCGAGCGAGATCGGCGCACTGAACACGGATAAACTTTTCGTATACATGATTATTTCATCACAAAGGTTTCACACGTGCGTTTTTGCGGAAGTGCGCGCGGCTTTCGCGAACGCCGCGACCATCCGACGCGGGGAGTCAGACTGGCTGTGCCCGGAGCGCGGCCGGGGGCGCAACAGATACGCCACAGGTTTCCCGGGCCACCTCGTCCCCCGTCCCCTTACTCCCTGCACGGCAATTTACATCCTCATTACTGTCTCCAGAGTCAGCATCTAAGCGTAGTAACGATTGACGTCTAAAGCGCTTACACAGTCGCAACTTTCTATTTTCACGAATCGAGATTTTTCAGTCGATGCAGACTCACTTTTCAGTGATCGCTAATGAAAATGGTGCTGAATGGTATTATCTTTGTGATAACTTTATTGTCTTTTGCTTATTTCTGCATCTTAGCAGAGTTGTTGCAATGCTGTATTCCGGTCTGAAGCGCATGATTGCAGGTGTAATTACATGCATATGAGACTTAACATCTACGTCTAAAACTGATGGACACAGGGATATTGCAGAACTTGCTCTTGGAATGCCTTGTAAATAATTGTTGCTGTGTTTATAGGCGATGTTTTTCTACTTACCATCAGATCCATCATTTATTACTATAAATATATTAACAGATTGTACTATACAGATTGTATTTTATAGTAATAAATGATGCATAGCATGCATAGCATATACATGCTGATTGCAACGAAAACATACTTAATTATCTGAACTATTCATTTATTTTTTATTATAGTTCAGATAATTAAGTCTGTAATACGTTAAGAATTACAAGATTAACGTTAAATATAAAAATTTCCTCAACTTTTTAATTGTATGGATATTAGGCATTTCTGGATTATTACAGAAAATTAGACTATTGCGGACAACAGCCTAAGTAATAATCTATTGCTACAATAGTTCTTGCGTAATAAGATTTTTTTAAACATAAACAATCATAGATTTTTTTAAATACATACATTTGTAGTAACCAGTTATCAAAAGAATGTTCTGTTATCAATGTTATCATATTTTAACATGCAGGAAGCCTGTGTAAATTGGAAATATTGAAGTTTGATAGATTAAAGGATAACTTACTATAAACTGGACATGTACAAGCCGGACTTTCGGATCGAAGGCTCCGTACAAACTTGGTGGAAAACTACAAAGGAAGTATTCTTCTTAGTAATAACCTCATAGGTAGATTGTGTTCAGTTTCCAAACTGCAAATAAGTTTGTAATAAAAAATATAACGCAATCATATGTTTAGTGCAGTAAGTAAATAATACAGTAAGTTTTTATAAAATTGTTACAATGTTATTCAACTACACGGTATTAGGATTTGTCCCTTTTCTTGTGCTTCTAAAGAAAACAGTTAACTGCCCATATATATTGATAAAGATCGCGGTCAGTTTTCTAAATGCAAATATGTTTAAAATAAGCAAAAAAAAAAAGTGATGCGATGTACAATAATACGATTTTTGGATTAATCCCTTTATTTTGCTATAGGTCAACAGAAAGTACCGTATCGGTTTTGATTGTGTTGACTTAGAAGTTTTGAGCAGAACTCCAATTTTCCGATCCGAGTGTACTTGGTATTCATTTCAACTTGATACATCCACGTGGTCCTGTGTGAAAGGTGTCTTCAGGCAGGTCAAAGAAGTGACCCTCTCAAGAGCCTTTTCAGGTACGGAATCCTAATATGAAACCATGCTTAGTACAGTTGGACAATCCACATGAAACATCCAACCTTTTCATTAACCTAAGCTTAGCTTTTTTATAGCTTATCTTTATGATTTATTTTGAAACACTTTCAGATATCAGATTGCAAAAATGCTTTTGCGAAGGCGTATACTATATATATATACCTACAAGGTATCTTTTTGCACTGCCGCGGCCGTGCCATGCCTATATTGGACTAATCTTTTTTTGATTCGCAGCGCCCATATCAATTTAGTTTGTAATAAAAATATGTTACACAAAAAAAACCAGCAACCACTTAAACGAATGCAACCTTTAAAAAAATAAAATAACAACAGCGTTATAACTTCAACCACTCCTGTTAATGAAGATCTTTCTATACCGTATCTATAACGAAGAAAAAATAATTTATTGCACAAGAATTACAAAATACCTATACGTAAAATAAAGTAGTAAAAATAAAAATTATAGGCATGCAAAGGCGGCCTTATTGCTGCAAGCAATCTCTTACTCGCAACCTCTGATAGGGAGGAACAGCTACAGCATTAATGATAGGTTTTTCTTTCTAAAATCGGATAGATTGGCGTTTTGCTAATTCTAGAATCCGGCTTAATTCTTAGTCAACGGCGATGTAACTTATGTAACATCATTTATAAAATAAAGGGTTACCAACTTAAAATGCAATTGCAAGTTTGGTAACATAAAACTAGCCTTTATCGCCAACGCCAGTCTCGCTAATTGCTAAATAAGAAAAACCCCACGACACAAATCAATTTTGGCAACACGACTTAGAGCCTTATTAATAAATCTGAACATTTATCCAGTGTCTTGACACACTTAATGGGAGAGCACCTTTTTAATTACAGAGAGTAAAAAACACTTAATACATAACTATTCCAACGGTATGCCAAGTTTGAGGCAGATCCTTACAATTTCTTAATAACATTATGAAGGTATTATTAAAAGCAGTATGTACTTCATTGAACATTGCGACGTTAAGTTGCTATCTGTGTTACCCAGGGCATGGCTCGGGTTTTTTCTACTTTGAAAACTTTGAAATTGACTACGACGTAAATATATATTTATAAAGTAGGTCAGCTGTGCACTTTAATCTAATGGATATTTTACAACGGGCTATTAAGCCCAGTAGATACAAGGGAATAATGGTAGCTTATTCCATTCAATAGGCATTCATACAATTTTAAGACTTTCAAAGCAACTTTTCCATCTAAGTGCTAAACTACTTTTCGAAACACTTTTCTATTATTTTTGAATTCCTTTTAGCATCATCAGCTTATTAACCTTCGACTGCTTCGCACAGGTCTCTATGTTCAAGGGAAGAGTCCGAACCCTCGCTAAGTATGGCTAAAGAGATGCCACAGAACGCAACAAAATGTATCATCATCACTTCAACCGATTGAACTCCACTGCTGGTCTAAGTCTTTTGTAGGGAGGTCCAAAATCTACGGTCCTGAGCCACTTGTTACCAGCGGCTCCCAGCGACTCGTTTGATGTCGTCTGTCCACCTTGTTGGGGGCCGACCAGCTCTGCGTTCACCATTCTAGCACCTTGGAACCCATCCATCGATTCTCCTATGCTATGCTATGTGCCCCGCCCAATTCCACTTCAGCTTTGCGACTCGCTGGGCTATGTCGGTAACTCTGGTTTATCTGGGGAAATGTATAATTTATATCTTTAACTGTAGTAATAGGAATCGTTATTAATCATCATTATCACATCCGCTATTGGGCACAAGTCTTGTGCCGCTTTAATCGAGCGACTCGTTTGATGTCATCTGTCCACCTCGTAAGATTCGTGACCCGGTGAGCTATGTAGGTAACTCTGGTACTTCATCGGATATCTCATTCCTGATGTGATCACGTTGAGATTTGTTATTCACTTGGTCATAAAACAGACGTGCACTTCATACATGCACAAAAGCATAGACTACCCTAAAATCTCTTGTATATAACTACAATTTACTATTGATATGTGCGTGGATGACGATAACAAATAGGAATAATTCGTAAACTGTTATACCCTTTTATAATAGCCTGTGAAATCTATATAAGGCTTTTAGATAAATCTAGTTTGAGTGGTCCCAAGATTTTATAGCATATTCTTCTAGGGCAATGCTCTATAAAAAGCGAGCAAGGCCTTCAGCGTGAAAGCCTTCAATCTTTTTGAGTGAAATCAAGTGTCTTTTTAAGTGCTGATTCCTACCATGACCGCTTTACTGTCATGTAGGTACGAGTTCCTATGTTTTTTTGACGTTATTCGCCGAAAGAAAATTTTTTCGAACGCAAAAACGACGCTATGGTAAGTTTTACGTGTCTTTGTGTGTGTTTTTGTTTGAAAGATGAATAAGTCGAGAGTGTTCTTAGCGATGTTTGGCCAATAAAATTTGGTATCAAATGAAAAGGCTTGACTAGGGTACGAAACGCTATGACAAATTTCAAATCCAAGATTGCCGCCATAAAAATTTTATATTGTTTTTCCACAACTCACTCAATATGGGTGTCTAATAAAAGGGCTTGATTAGTAGAATAATGTATTCTATATTAAAAGTCGAGGGTTTTCTAATTTATATATTATTGAAATAATGACGGCACTATTAAACTGCAATTCGATCTGATGATAAGCGTTGCAGCACGGCTAGCATGGGCAGGAGATAATTATCTCCACGGGGAAAGGATATAAATTTACCTTCTCCCACAGCTTTCTCAACTCTCAAAACACTGGCGCACAAGTGGAAATAATACCCAAATAATATATGTGTATTAATAAACGGGGGTAAACTTCTCCTATTCCATGTTCCCGTGATTTAGCAGGTGGACAAGTTAATTATATCCCTTGTCAGGGGATATAATCGGGGGATATAATTTTTATCTCCTGCCCGTGCTAGCTCCGCTGAGGAGGTTACATTAGGCTAAGGATAAAATGAAAGGAAGCCGGAATGATATTCCAGATTTTTGCACTGATTATTAGATTCTAGGAAATAAAGATTAGATGTCCACAGGTTATCAACAAAATAACAGTGCATGCAGACAGAATTGGTGTTCTATACAATAATGGTGACGTAGGAACCCAGTTATTCTGTGACACACTTATCGAAAAATATTTTGTGAAATATGATATATAGGAAACTCTACGAAGAAGTTCCAAACTTTGAAATCTTGTATACCTAGGATATCTCTCGGTTGTTCGATGTCAGATATACCTAATGTTCAAACAAAAACCCACTAAAAATTTTTAATATCTACTGTTATTCTTACTAATCCTTAGAAATAATAATAAATTTAAACGTGTTTGTAGGTTTCTTTGTTTGTCTGTCCTTCACGTCATATGTGGCATAAAGTGACTTGAATTAGTTGAAAGTACCGAGAATAATATGGGCTCCTTTTATTCCAGGAAAAGAAACGGTTCCCACGATATCTAAAAAACCCCGTAATAAGCACAGACAAAAAAGGCATGCAACAACTAGTGTAGAATAAACAAGAACGGTGGAAATAGATATTTGCTTTATATTTTTCTCGTTATCTAGTGGTAAAATTCCTAAAATATACTCGGGAAAGTCCGGAAGTAGGTACTTGCCTAAAACATTTATTTACTGTGGTTCGCTCTTAAAACCCATGACCCTTACTGGGCCAAAAAGCTGAATTTTTTATAAACACGGCTCAAGCAGTCAGTACGAGCTTATATAGAATACTGATTTTTTTATTTTCAACTGCGGATTATGTATATAATTTATTATTCTACATCATCCTAAACACGAGGCTGAGGCACATATAGACCTTTAAATAGTATAACAATATAACATGCAGTATAACAAATAATGAATTATCCGCTAGTACTTATACATATTATAGTATATATATACATATCTGATAACACCATCAACTTTTGAAGTTAAAGAATAAATTAACATATTTTGTCTTAATATGAAGAGGTAATGGATACCTCCCCTCTATGAGGACTGAAGGAAGTGGATGGTGAAGGAGGTACCTACCTATGAGGTTTTACCGATAAACCCCACGGTATCCGGACTTATTGCTAAGCCACAGAATATATTATATTCTGATACGGAAACGCTTTCCCACTCAGCCGCAAAAATAAACAACATTTACCTACTTAAGTAAACGCTTTTCCCTTGCAATTCAATTACACAAATTCAATGAAGCTTTAAAGGAAATTCTACTCGGCCAGATCAATTTTCAATTACAGAATGCATTCCCATTGTTTACTAGGCACTAGATTACGTTATTTACTAGGTTAGGTTGTGTTATGAATCAGTTTTTTTATTCCATGTTCACATTCGGCTGATGAAAATGTGTATTTATGTTTATGTAATGTTTATGTCAATCAGCTGCTTGAAATACATTTTAATTAGTGTTGCCCAAATTCAGTCTTGGTCTTGCAGTCTTGGTCTTGTTCTTGCGTTTTTGCAAGACCAAGACCAAGAACAAGACCGCGTATTTTTAGCAAGACCAAGACCAAGACTGACCGTGCAAGACTTGAGCAAGAACAAGACATAGCCTGCAAGACTCTTGCGTCTTGCAGCTAGGACTTAGCGCTATTTCACGGAGTAGTTAGGTGTAACAGTTCGGTGTATAGGTAGGTAGGTACGCTTAGGAATTCTATGAGACGCAAAAAACTATATCAAAGAATATGAAAAACTGGACCTATGCGCATTACGACTAATACCATAAACATAGCGAATAAAAAAATATCTATTAAAATCAAACTGAGTGCATGCATAGTTATGTTTTAACCATCGGCACTTTGATAATGCGGCATCAAAGGTTTTGTACTTACTTCTCAAAGAAATTTGCCGCTTTTCGGAAGTACATGGTTATGATACACGCGCCGGCGGCTTCTTTTGAAATCTAAAACAATCGTTGCCGCCGCGCCGAAATCATAACATTTGACACTATTCATGCAAAATAATTTCGAATTTTAAGAGTACCTACAGGTGTTCCAAAGAATAAATAAGTTTCAGAGTGCTTAGAATGAAAATGAATACATTATACTGATCACGCAAGTAGTATTATGATTAGGATAAAATGGTGAGGATAGGTAGTAGATGTCATAATAATTCATTCTAGTAAGTAATTATAATATTGATTACTTATATGGTTTTAAACTAATTACTTAGGTACTATTATTGTACATTTAGTCATTATATTTCTTAAGTTTTTACAAGTTGTTTTAGCAAATGTAAGCTTATAAATCATAAATGTTTATTAAGAAACAGTTACTTCCATGGAAAACGACATATAGGTCAGTTGATTTTTCGAATTTCTTATCAAATCTTCAGTTATTTATTAATCTGCTTGATCTTTACTATGGCTATGTTAATTCAAGCTCACAATGTTCCAATTCTAATACGTTTTTCTAAGATTTAAAGTAAACTTTAATAAATAGTAATAGACTAATAGGTAATTGCAAGACTTGCAAGACTCTTGCTGCAAGACCAAGACCAAGACCAAGACTGGGAGCGCAAGACCAAGACCAAGACCAAGACCAGGTGTATTGGCGCAAGACCAAGACCAAGACTGGCTAAGTCTCGTCTTGTTCTTGCATTTGGGCAACACTAATTTTAATTGTAAATAGGTCATGCGTTAAGGCTTGGAAACTCAGGTGCCAAGCAAGTGTGAACTCACACGACGGGCGTCACGAAATTCATAGAATAAAATATTAAGACACGAAATAGCTTTTATAAAACAGGAGATCCTTGAAACTGATATTAGTTTCCGACAACGGCGCACTGTTTTCTGTTTATCAGATTATCCTGCATATAACCTTTATGTATTTTGGGGAGTATTTTGTCCTTGTAATTAACGGAATAAGCTCATGGCCCACCTGATGGTAAGAGGAAAACCATTGACTGACAAAGACGTGCCGCTAAGCGATTCCGTGTTCCGGTGCGATGTCGCGCAGAAACCGTTTAGGGATATGACTACCACACTGCCTGACAGGCTAGCCCGCTACCATCTTAGACTGCATCATCACTTACGACCAGGTGAGATTGCAGTCAAGGGCTTACTTGTAGTGGAATAAAAAAAATCGTCCATAAACAGAGCTACATTTCGCAGGGCATGAGAGGAACACCGTCTTTCAACGTGCCGCCCCGTGTCCGGTTCGTGGAGCATTTACTATAATGCTTTTGGACAATTTGAGCTTACGGTCGAGGCCGCAAAAACCTCGCACTCCGAGTGATTATAACTCGCGTCGTGTTTTCAATCGGCTACATTTCTACGTTCTTCATGTTCGTACGAGTGTTCGTCTAGCGACCCTGCTAGCAAGTAGCAGGGCGGGCGCGGGTGAAATTCCGTTCCGTGAATTCTCAGCCTAAAACTTGCTCAAAACCAATCAACCTCAAAAATAATCTTAAAGGATTTGTACTGTACTTGTATTGATTTGACCTTGTATTTACGAAATTACCTTACGTAATAATATTTTATTCCTTACCTACTTTTGAGTTTCGTGTTAATAAAAAAAAATATTTCTTAACTTTTTTTAACTTAGATACTTATTAATAATTAAATTATAGGTAAACCTTTAAATACATTAAGAACCTTTAAGTTTCTATTATTTTCTAAAAATAAAAAGGCATTTTCCTTCGTAAACCCACGTAAAACTTAGCAACTGCGATTTGTACAAAGAAATCTTTTTCTTTATCGCGTCAGCGTATTATTAAAGCTGATTGAAATTGCCAAGTCCATTAGAGGGACTTTTATAAGTTTTCCTTACTTTTGCAATTATACACGTCATAAGCTTTCATCCCCGTTCCACCCAGTTACGCATGGATTATTATTGGCTCACCCCACACTATAGTCCGTGTAAATTTCACGCTTCTAGAAGCACCGCTAGAAACGTGCCCATAGTACCTACGATATTATATATGGGATATTTAATACTATCTATTCATTTTACAATGAAGCGGCGAGGCCTAGTAATTAGGACTCTAAAGTTTAGCCGAAGTCCTTACCAGTAGACTAAAGGTAGTATATACGATATTGATTTATAGAATTACTAGCTGTTGCCCGCGACTTCGTCTGCGTTTGTTTTTGTTTTTCGAATGACATGTGGCATTCGATATAGGTGTAATTGTACGCACTTTATGTATTTAGGATAGCTAAGCCTTAAATGTCGGGTTGGCTGCCGTCCGCTGAGGAGTTGTGTCCTCTATCTCCAATCACATTCATCAGATCTACACGAAATTTGGACAGAATTAAACAGACATTATAACATCTGAAGGACAAAAGTAATTATTTAAATCAGTTATCATTTGACGGCGTTATGGTGTAAAATCGTCAAATACCTTCTACCCCACTCCCAAAAGAACTGAGCTTAATTTCGGGATAAAAATCATCCTATATTAATTCTAATACCTTCAGAAATATGTGTACAAAGTTTCATGATGATCGGTTTAGTAGTTTTTGCGTGAAAGCGTAACAAACAAACTTACATTCACATTTATAATATTAGTAGGGATAGGGATAGGGATATAGCGCAGAGGAAGATAGCATCAGAAAGTCTTGCGCTTTGCCATGACATACAAATTGCTTTTTTTTGCCTACTACAAGCTTAGCCCTTGACTGCAATTTCACCTGGTAAGTAAGAGATTATGCAGTCTCATATGTTAATGGGCTAACCTTATTGGGGTACAGAAGTTATATAGCGACATCGTAGCAACTTGGTTGTTTACTACAAAGGAGCGCCAAGAAAACGCAATAATAATAATAAATATACTACGACAATACACACATCGCCATCTAGCCCCAAAGTAAGCGTAGCTTGTGTTATGGGTACTAAGGTAGCTGTTGAATATTTTTATGAATATAATACATATAAATACTTATAATATACAGATAAACACCCAGACACTGAAAAACAATCATGTTCATCACACAAACATTTTCCAGTTGTGGGAATCGAACCCACGGCCTAGGACTCAGAAAGCAGGGTCGCTGCCCACTGCGCCAGTCGGCCGTCGATTTCGACGTCGTCGGCAATGAAACAGATCTATCAATTTCGACGACACTTTCCCAAGCAGGTAGAAACATTGATTTATTTGGGAAATCTATTCCAAAAGAGGTAAAACAGAGCTTTAAATACTTTACTATAAGTCCTGTAATTTTGAAGTAACGGGGCATTTTCAAATAATACGTGTAGTTTTAAATAAAATTCATACCTAAATAATTTGTTAATTTATCTGTCTACTAAGTAAGTAACTTTACTCCCTAACTAAACAACCAATCAACTTGAGTTTTGGCATTAAGTTTTTTGAAATGACGCAAATAAAGTAGCTTATGTTAAGCTACTTTTTATCCCAGGAAAACAAACGGTAAAAAACTTTGATAAACGCGGACGAACAACGCCAGCTTGTACACAACGTGTAACGGAATTACGAAATACTGTTGAAGGGTGCATAAGTATTTATAAGGAATCACCCCGTAGAAATATTAAATCAAAAGAAGTTGAGCCATTTTTATTAAACAAACTAATTAAAGAAAATCTAAATGTTTCCTTATGACAGCCCTATTGAAGATAAAATACCGATACGTGCATAGTACCTACACTACTCGAGGCTAACCTAATAAAGCAAGGGAGTCACTTGATTTTACTTTTGCATGTGATGTTACGGCTGTATCTGATTTTTTTCAGTAAAAACTATGGCAATGGTTTACTCAAAAACTATTAGCGTATTGGTTTCACAGATAAATCTCAGGAAAAGTAAATAATTTAACTCTAAAGCCTCTGAAATGTTATTTACACGTTGAATAAGTATTATTTAAACAACGTTATAAGTTTCAGATGTAACGTTGTTGGTTTCTTCTTGCTTTCCATTATTCATTTAATCAATAGGAAATAATAGGTAGTAACCTGTTTGTAACAAGTGTATTTCTATGTAAGAAGGAAATTCTGTTGAGTAACTATGAAAATCTGTAATAACAGCGTAATGCTTTTAGGAATGTAATAAACTTTGCTGGAAACGCTATTCAGTTAATACCTTTTGTTCAGAACCTAAGACGCAGATTTAAGCAAAGATCATGATTTCGCCATGGGAAGAATTTTCTTTTCGGTCTGCCCACCTTATTAATATTAAAAAACTCTTACAATTTCGTACACTAAAGGCGTCAACGTCACGTTATAAGAAAATCAACCCAAAATGTGTGTGTACTTATGTACACGGGTTAGAAGTTAAGTATACTTCTCAGGCGTAAAAAGAAAAAAATATTTTCAAAAATTTTATCTTTTTAAAAAGTATTTAATACATTGAAAGTTTTATTATAATTATCTAGTTATCTCATTATCAGACAACCAAGTTTCACTCAACGTTAAAATTTCAGAATTTTCTATAATTGAATCAATAAAATTACCGAAATAAGCCCGCAGACTTTGACGATTGAAAGTGTACACTGTCAAACCTATTTTTGAAAAACTTAACTGTGGGTTTTGACTATGGGTACTACTGTCACGGTGACGGTGTCGGTTTTTGTGACGATGTGCGCTCGCATCGTTAAAATTTACTCATTTTTCCCTAACGCGACAAAAGAATTATAACTTCAAAAACCAAATAAATAAAATGATTAAACTATTGTAGGGAACTGGAATTTATTTTAAACTAGTTGCCCGCGTTTTCCGTCCACTTTTATAACGGTTTTTCACAAATCCCGTTAGAACCGTTTGTTGTTCTAGGACAAAAAGTCACAAATAGTCGGTCCTTTCAAAAATCAATCTATGCCAAAAATTAAGTTGGTGGTTTAGTCAGGGCGGTAAACAAGGACAAAAACACTTTCACGTAATTAAATTGTTACTGTAGATGGGATAGATTAAAGGGGCTTTTGTTGTTTGAAGATAAAAAAACATCATGTGATATACATATTTGAACAATAAAGACAGTTTATATATTTTTTTATCATGTTTTTAAAGACCGGATAAAAGAGAGATATAATGAGAATTAGGACTAAAGTGCTAATAAACATAACAACACAACGCATAAGTAGTAATATAATACACTTAACGGCCCTTTTGTGCCACCACCGACGTGCTGTTTATTGTATTAGGCTTCCGCTTCGCAGAATACGTAGATAAGTACCTACTATGTACACGTTAAGCCATCATCACTAACACGTGTTAATAACGTTAACTCTACGTGGAAAATTTACCGTGATCTGATTTGTAACTCTAGGCTAGAATTTCATAAGTTGAAACTTCACAGTTAATATGGAATAGGTTTCTTTCAACGGTATAAATTAATAATTACGATGCCTCGAACAAATATTTTACACTTATTCATTCGACCCGCAAATAAATCTGCGCCATCTGCTAGAATATTCAGGAACTTGCATAACCTTATTATAATATTATTTATCTACTGAGTCATAAAGTTATATATGTGCTTTGTATGTAATAGTATATATATATATATATACATATATCTATGTGTATGTATTTATTTCTATTTGTATTTGCTATTTATGTATTATTGTTATATGTAGTTGATATAGTTTATGTTATTACATATTTTTAAAATATTCTATAACGTTTCCATAATCATTTATTTTTTCTTTCAATAAGGTTGTCTGGAGATCGCTTAAAGATATATAGACCGCCTTTGCGCATTTTTATTTTTCTTGTATTTCTGTTCCCAATATTCGTAACTCGTAACGCAACTCGTAATTTTTTTTTTTGTCGTAATCTTACTAAATACTTGTCGTAGTATATTTATTTATTAAAAAAAAAAACAAATAATAATAATAATATTCAGTAAAAGAGAATATCATTTATGAAAATTTCGACTGTCTAAATATCACGGTTTATGAGACACAGCCTGATGACAGACGATTCAGCGTGTTCGTACGACCGTGCCCCCATTTGAAATTAAATGTAAACACAGCTGTTATGGCTGTCACTGCGTATTTTTGTATGACTACTTTAAATTAAAAACATAGCAACCACTAGACCAACGGGACATTTATTTTGTTCAAACATGTACAGTCACATTGAACTATTTTATTTTTTATTAATTAAATTAACGCCATTCAAGACCAACAAAACTGCTAGTAGGTATAATAGAAAAGGTTGATAGATAGGTAATACAAAAGCAATACTGACATCGCAATCGTTCATTGTGAGAGGTAAAAAGTCCTCAATAGCGATGACTCATTAAGAATTCATCATAATAAATGGCGGAGGCGTAAATCTGGAGTAGTAAGTACCTACTTGATCGATTTGAATATCTATAGTAAAGTCAAAAGTCAAATATTTCTTTATTCAAATAGGCACATAGATGGCACTTTTGATGCGTTATTATATACAAAATGTGTACATAGCAGTGAGTAGTGATGGCGATAACTACAATCGTAAACTTAAAACTAAAGCTACGAGGGTTCCAATCGCGCCCTGGTCTAAGAAGAAGCCCACAACAAACTTAGCCGGGTGTTCTTTTTCTTATCACCATCTCACATTGTCATTAGAAAATATTTAAGATGGTTAGAGCAATTGTTTACACCCAAGCTTACGTTTACGTAATCCTTTATACTATAATAGGACTTTTCTATAAGCTTTCGCTTAATACAAACTTTGAACTTCTTTAGTGACATCCCCAAGATATCATTAACCGGTAATTTATTGTAAAATTGTATACAATTTCCTTTAAATGAATTGCTTATTTTGTGTAGTCTAGCGTACTGCACTGCAAGTTTATTTTTGCTTCTAACGTTCGGTATTATCTGAAGAGTTTTATAATACTGCACCAAATAGACCGAGATTTGTTGAATTCCGCAGAATTAGAAGGATAGCGATGAAAGACTAAGAAAATTATTCTATTCATTATTCTAGGTTATTTATAATTTGTTTTCTATATTTAAACTATCTATACTAACATTCATCATCATCATCATATCAGCCCACTACCGGCCCACTACAGGGCACGGGTCTCCTCCAACAATGAGAAGGGGTTAAGGCCGTAGTCCACCACGCTGGCCCAGTGCGAACACACCTTTGAGAAGATTATGGAGAACGCAAGTGATATTTTAATGCCAAAAACGCACATAACTCAGCAAGTTAGAGCTGCGTGCTGGGATTCACGCCGGAGTACTGAAGTACACGACTACTATAGAAGCATCAAAAACCACTCCACTTTCGAAGTGTTTTTAAAACAGGCGGTCAGTTAATTCCATTTAGCAGTAGACAGTAATTAGTTTGCCCCTAATGTTCTAAATGTTTACAATAAAATGGGGAAATTGGGAAAAGCTTGTGAACATTCTACAGGTGTGAAGTTGAGATGTGCGCGGGGCGTTTTCACTGTTTTTGGACGCAATGTACTGCATGCAATAATGGCTGAATGAGGGTTCTGTATGTTCTTAATTCTGAGGGTAATTCATTAAGAATTTATCATAATAAATGGCGTAGGCGTCAGACTGACGTACTTTACTGAAACGAATATCAATGTTTCGCTTAAGGTCTTCGCCCGGTATATTACTGGAGTAGTTTTTTTTTTATTGTAATAGTTGACGGAAAAGCAGATGCATCAACTGATGGTAAGTTAAAATCACCTGTAAAAAGAAAAACATTTCACAGGCCATGCAAGAAACACGTGATATAAATTAATCAGAGACGTAGGTGCTATGAACCTGTAAATACAGCCGGCGACCATATCCTGATGGGAACACAGCAAAGGCAGTACTTCTGAAGACGAGCTAGGTCACAAACGCCTCTAACTACGACGGTATTGTACAGTACTTACTGTACTTTTTACTTGTCTTACTGTGTACTACGTCATCATCATCATCAACCACAGCATTTCAACAACCCACTAACCCGAATGGGAACAACAAGGGGGTTCATGGTATCATTATTTTCCTTCATTTGTTTATAAATATTTGAAGGATTAAGGACGTTAAGTCGAAAATCATCAAAAATTTCTAAAAATTCAAAATTCATTTATTTCAAGTAGGTCTAATTAATAAGCACTTATGAAACGTCAAGTCTGTTTGTAGTGACTCTACCACCGGTTCGGAAGGCAGATTCCACTGAGAAGAGCCGGCAAGAAACTCAGCAGATTGCTCTTTTCCAACATCATTTTAAAGTTTAACAATCTTTAGAATTTTTCTGTTTTGTGAGAGATGACAGCGGAGTGGCCTGCTTCCAAGCAGCCTTGTCGTTTAGGAATTCATCAATTGTGTAGTAACTACGATTTGTTAAATGTGTTTTAATATATTGTTTAAACTTAGGTAACGACTATAAACAGGGCACATTTTAGAGAGCATGCAAGGAATACGTACTTAAAAGTGCCGCCCTGTGTCCTTTCAACCTAAAACATAGGTGTTAAGCCTCGTTTGCCTGTTATAACACTGATAACAACGATTTTTAGACCAGAACACAGCAAATCTGCTTGGCAATAGTATTTATCCAGACGAGCTTTGCCACAAAACACTCTAACAACAAAATACTATTAGAGAGGAGGCGTGTGCCTAGTTGTTATTGGGCTAGCTACTGTAACTAAACCAACCGGGTCCCAAACAAAGATCTCTCCGTAAGGTTTCATAATTTCTTAAAGAATACTGGCACATGATCATTCAGAGGCGAACACGTTCGAACGAGTTCACAAGACTAGATTTCCCTAAACAGCATAAAATAGGATCTAGATAACCACTAAACTATTTAGGGAAATCTAGTCTTGTGAACTCGTTGCTTCTGACGCTCTAAAAGTCCTGAGTTATTATGGGACAACAAGGTAGGGGTCTTAGCCTCTGGATGATCATGTGCCAGTATTCTTTAAGAAATTATGAAACCTTACGGAGAGATCTTTGTTAGGGACCCGGTTGGTTTAGTTACACTACCCGTTCCTATATGAGTTTCCCTACTGTCTGATGGGGGGTCAAGCTGTCCTGATTCCCTCCTCCTTAGTGTAGTAGCCTCGGTTGGTGCGGTTGGTACGTCTGGGAAGTATACAACGGGTTCCCCAGACGTCCAATAAAAGCCAACGAGAGGGACATGCCGTGGTGGTTTTTAGTTCGGGTAAACGAGTCCCACATAACCTCTGTCCTGCCCAAAAGGACAGAGGTAGCCATATAGCTTTTCCACCACGAAAAAAAAAAGGCGTGAGCCTAGTAATGATAACTATCTAAACTGGGACATACTTCAATTTCAGAATCTTAATCGAATACCTTAAATCAGATCACCCTTATCTCTGATCTGCTGCTGTTCTTGTGATTTTTGTCCTTAGTACTTTCCGGTACAATAATGCGTAGAAACCAAAAGGGATATGGGTTAAATATAACTACCATATTCACTCACAGGCTAGACTTACCATCTTAGACTGTATCATCACTTGTCACCACATACTTCACTTTCAGAATATTAATCGAATACCTTAAATCAGATCACCCTTATCTGATCTGCTGCTGTTCTTGTGATTTTTGTCCTTAGTACTTTCCGATACAATGATGCGTAGAAACCAAAAGGGAAGGGGTTAAATATAACTGCCATATTCGCTTACAGGTAAGCCCGTTACCATCTTAGACCGCATACTCACTTGCCACCAAGTGAGTTTGCATTAAAGGACTAACTTGTAGTGGAATAAGGTTGCCTCCGCTTATCTTCAAACTTCAAGCTGGTTTAATACCAGTTGTTAGTAGAAAACCCAAAATTCTATTTATTCGCGCGACCCGACTGACCACCGTATCAAGATATAAAAACAAAAAGACACACACACTTTCATATTATACGCAAACCACACACATTTTTCTTAATTCTCTATCTACGTACGTTTCACTCAGTCACTGGAGCACCCTTAGGAGAATTTTGACGTCAATATACCACAATTGCTAAGTCATTGTGACATATTTTGTGATACTTTAGGGATAAGTCCCTTATCGGGTTTGGATCACTATTGGTAAAAGCGTTTAAAAAATGAACACCAGCCCAGTAAATCTGTTTAAAGGAAGGTTTTGGATGGAGTGAGATTTTCATTGCAGTATAAATGTTTATCGCTCTTACATTCCGGACCATTACTGTGTTTTCCAAGTGGAAATCAATACAGTTAATACAATATGGAGCTTTTATAGGCTTGAGTAGAATCGGGGGAATAGTAAAACCGCAAAGGCAATAAAAAACCGTTCCTCGTTACTTCTGATGCAAAATGAGAGTTTAATGTTAAGTAAGATGACGCGTATCCTCGAACAATTTTTATTCGATTAACAGACGCAGAACCCTGATTCTTTTATACATTTTAATTTAGAACTTGTAAATTTGCAGTTCTTCTAACGAAGAGTTGTCATTACTTTGGGAAATGCAATTTGGGATGTATTTATTGACATCTTATATAGGTACTTTACGTAAAAAGGTAGCGTTTTATTTTATTCTAGCAGCACTTCTGAACGTATAATTTATTGTTGTGTATCGATGATACATTCAACGTATCAATATCATGCGCACATGCGCAGCAGTGTACTTTTATGGGCCATGATGGAGACTACTTGTCTTCGACCAACACGTGTTGCCATCAATATAATTAGTCTTAAACATATTCGACATAACTATACGAGCCAATAAGAAAACACCATCCAATGGTAAACGCGCAACGTTGGATCCACTAAATAGACAGGCGACATCAAACATGGTGACTACCATTGGATGCGAACGTCAGAAAAACGTAGTGTAAATACATACCAGTACGAGATGTGTGCATCTATGATGGGTAGTTGAAGCAATAATTGACAATGGCTCGTAGATAATAAAGCAATGGTTTTACAAAACATACATTGCTATTAACAAAGTCACAGAGCCTTTCAAGTCTCGGATTGTAACACTAAAGGTAAATACTAAATTAAAATAATATTTCAATGAAATGCAATTTATATAGACAATCTTTTGATCATAATTATTCAGTCATCGTAAAATAGATTCTGATTAGTATTTTCCATATCAGTAAAAAATAATGAAAAGAAAAACCGTATTCGACACATTAAAGATTATTTTAAAAAAAGCTTGTGGATGAAATTTCACTAGGAACTTTTAATCTTACTGCAGATTTTAACAGCTTTAATTACGAAATCATAGGATTGTCATGCAGCACTTCAATTTTCTATCCCAATTTTCCCCAGGGATCACTTCTTCTCCGTGTGAATGTCTCGTCAACAGGTTAAATTTAAGCAGATCTTAGAGACAAACAGACAACAATTTGCAAAAATGTGTGTTACAAATTGTTAAAACAAGTACCTATATTTACGTAAGTAAAAGTACATATATTTTTTTTAATTTTAGCAAAGCGGATTTTAAGAGAGTAGGATTTCGAAAATTCGTATTCAAGACACTTCAGTCTAATTCATTTGTATAGATTTCAGACTTCAAGTTAGGCACGATGTTCTATATAAACCCCTCACGTACCTTCTCTAATCCGTCTCATCCCTTTGATCCATTAGACTTAGCCAGTAGGGCGGTAATGTAATCAAAAATACGAAAGTAAGAAGTGAATTGAAACTTAAGAAACTTAATTGCTTTAGAAAAAAACCTTAATATCCCTCTTATACGAGTATCATTACTAGTACTTTCTTTTTCTTTCTATATGGTCTCATGACTCATCACTGAAGATTAGCATTCAGTTTTTTGGAGATTTCTCCTGTCGACTAATAAGTTAATTCCAGTGGTTCGCTTTAAAAAATCGAGGAAGTTCCATGGTCTACTGTAAGTGTCGATTTCTGTGTCTGAGTATGTCGAGACCTCGTTAACGTAACAGGTAATTCTAATTTTGGCATAGATATCTTCTTCTATCTATATATATATAATGAAAATGGTCTTCGTTTGAGGCTCAATCACGCCTAAACCACTGATCGTATCGACATGAAACTACCACCATTCGATGCGAATTTTTTCCTAGATGGTTTATGGCTATCTATTTTTTGAATTCCAACATTCCTTCATTTTTTTATTGCTGTTTTACTTTTATGAACATTTATCCCGCTAATAAAAACAAAAGATAAGCATTTTCTCTTGATTCTTTTGTTTTCATGGATTTCAACAGAGTGTATTAAACGGATTATGGTTTTTACATTCAGCTAAGAATCTACTCACGGTAGTGGAGAACGGCTGGACCAATTGGGCTTTTTTTTTATCTTCAGAATTGTCAGGAGAAAGTTTTGTATGTAAGAAAATTTTAAAAAAGCCCGATAAAAAGTTAAAAATTTCGATGATAATCGAAGAATTCCCATCTATATCTCCACCAACCACCACCACGAAATCTCGGGAACCATAAGACTTAGAAACGTGAAACTTGGTAGGAATATTACTTTTGCTATGTAGAGGTCAGCTATGAATAGATTTTAAGAAATTCATTCCCCAAAGGGGATTGCGGGGGCGTTAACAATGAACAATTCCCGTTTTTAAACTATAGCTCCTATAGACTTCAAATTTGGTAGGAATCTTCTGTAAGAGGTGTAGAAATAGGCTATGAACGAATTTTACGATAGCTCACCCCACAGGGGGTTGCGGGGGTGGGTATTAACAATTAATATTTTTAATTTTCCAGCTAAAGCTCCTACAAGCTCCAAATTTTGTAGGAATTTTCTATAAGTGATGTAAAAATGATTTATGAACAAATTTTACGATATCCCACCCCAAAGAAGATTGCGGGGGCGTTAACAATGAAAATTTTCAATTTCCAAGCGATAGCTCCTATAGACTCCAAATTTAGTGAGAGTGTTCTATATGTAATATAAAAATGATCTTCGAGCGGATTTTACAATGAATCACCTCCAATAAGGTTCGCGGGGGTGGGTGTTAACAATAAAAAATTTCAATTTCGAAATATAGCTTCTAAAAATTCTAAATATGGTAGGAATCTTTTATTATTCACATAAAGAACATCTCAAAATGGATTTCAATAAAGTCTACTTCCGACAGGAATTGCGGGGGTGGGTGTTAAAATCTAAAATTTTTATTTCTAACCTGTAACTTCTACAGACTCCAAATTTGGTGGGGATCTTCGTGTATGTAGGGATATTCGTGTATTTCCTTACAACAATCGTCTTTTTGGCAGCGGAGAAAAAGTCATTGAGAGGTTTCAAAAACTTAACTTTACACGTAGCTATCCAATCAACGGACTAAGAATTTTACATTCATTTTACTTTTGCAGACTACATAACCGACGAATTCTTTTATTGCGGGATCGCGGAAATGTAACAGATTAAAATAAATGCATTTTCCAAGCACATGAGATGTGGAAAAGAAATTTAGTTACTTATTCCAATAGAATTCATAAAAAACATGCACAATTAATTTTCTATAAAAAATTGATGTCACGGAGAAAATTTTAGTTAACAGAAAATTCGTCGCACTTGAACCTAGACAGATTTCAACTTCACATATGAGACTTGCAATGACTTTAACTTAAACTTTCAATGCTCATTTCAAATTTTTTTCTTCATGTCAATTATTATAAATTTTTGGAAGAAAGGCACGGAAATGTTATAATGATTGCACATTGAAATTTACAATGAAAATTAGTGAGAAAAATCACCTGGATGAAAGATACAGGCTAAATCGATGGAATTTGGAATTTGAGTAAGTCTAAACAATATCGATGCTTACAGTTCTATCCGCGGGGCCTATTTATGTTCATACAAAAATAAAAAAAAAGGAGAATAATAAAAATATGAAAAAAATAAATAAAAATGAAACATAAAATGTAATCTATTTCCTTTTTCAATTCGCCTAGCGAAGCGGGCTGGAAACGGCTAGTATATATATATAATGAAAATGGTCTTCGTTTGAGGCTCAATCACGCCTAAACCACTGATCGTATCGACATGAAACTACCACCATTCGATGCGAAATTTTTCCTAGATGGTTTATGGCTATCTATTTTTTGAATTCCAACATTCCTTCATTTTTTTTATTGCTGTTTTACTTTTATGAACATTTATCCCGCTAATATAAACAAAAGTTAAGCATTTTCTCTTGATTCTTTTGTTTTCATGGATTTCAACAGAGTGTATTAAACGGATTATGGTTTTTTACATTCAGCTAAGAATCTACTCACGGTCGTGGAGAACGGCTGGACCAATTGGGCTTTTTTTTATCTTCAGAATTGTCAGGAGAAAGTTTTGTATGTAAGAAAATTTTAAAAAAGCCCGATAAAAAGTTAAAAATTTCGATGATAATCGAAGAATTCCCATCTATATAGTCACTCACCACGAAATCTCGGGAACCATAAGACTTAGAAACGAGAAACTTGGTAGGAATATTACTTTTGCTATGTAGAGGTCAGCTATGAATAGATTTTAAGAAATTCATTCCCCAAAGGGGATTGCGGGGGCGTTAACAATGAACAATTCCCGTTTTTAAACTATAGCTTCTATAGACTTCAAATTTGGTAGGAATCTTCTGTAAGAGGTGTAGAAATAGGCTATAAACGATAGCTCACCCCACAGGGGGTTGCGAGGGTGGGTATTAACAATTAATATTTTTAATTTTCCAGCTAAAGCTCCTACAAGCTCCAAATTTTGTAGGAATTTTCTATAAGTGATGTAAAAATGATTTATGAACAAATTTTACGATATCCCACCCCAAAGAAGATTGCGGGGGCGTTAACAATGAAAATTTTCAATTTCCAAGCGATAGCTCCTATAGACTCCAAATTTAGTGAGAGTGTTCTATATGTAATATAAAAATGATCTTCGAGCGGATTTTACAATGAATCACCTCCAATAAGGTTCGCGGGGGTGGGTGTTAACAATAAAAAATTTCAATTTCGAAATATAGCTTCTAAAAATTCTAAATATGGTAGGAATCTTTTATTATTCACATAAAGAACATCTCAAAATGGATTTCAATAAAGTCTACTTCCGACAGGAATTGCGGGGGTGGGTGTTAAAATCTAAATTTTTTATTTCTAACCTGTAACTTCTACAGACTCCAAATTTGGTGGGGATCTTCGTGTATGTAGGGATATTCGTGTATTTCCTTACAACAATCGTCTTTTTGGCAGCGGAGAAAAAGTCATTGAGAGGTTTCAAAAACTTAACTTTACACGTAGCTATCCAATCAACGGACTAAGAATTTTACATTCATTTTACTTTTGCAGACTACATAACCGACGAATTCTTTTATTGCGGGATCGCGGAAATGTAACAGATTAAAATAAATGCATTTTCCAAGCACATGAGATGTGGAAAAGAAATTTAGTTACTTATTCCAATAGAATTCATAAAAAACATGCACAATTAATTTTCTATAAAAAATTGATGTCACGGAGAAAATTTTAGTTAACAGAAAATTCGTCGCACTTGAACCTAGACAGACTTGCAATGACTTTAACTTAAACTTTCAATGCTCATTTCAAATTTTTTTCTTCATGTCAATTATTATTAATTTTTGGAAGAAAGGCACGGAAATGATTGCACATTGAAAGTTACAATGAATATTAGTGAGAAAAATCACCTGGATGAAAGATACAGGCTAAATCGATGGAATTTGGAATTTGAGTAAGTCTAAACAATATCGATGCTTACCGTTCTATCCGCGGGGCCTATTTATGTTCATACAAAAATAAAAAAAAAGGAGAATAATAAAAATATGAAAAAAATAAATAAAAATGAAACATAAAATGTAATTTATTTCCTTTTTCAATTCGCCCAGCGAAGCGGGCTGGAAACGGCTAGTATTTTGATAAATATAATTTGTATCCTAGAAAGGAAGGTAAAATACTTCTTAGCACGGAAAAACAAAAGGTTTTTAAGGGTGAAAATATAAAATCTAGCTAAGTGCTGTTTCGAAATGCACACGCATTTCCCAATATATAACATTTTGTACCAAAAATCACAAAGGCATAGTATCAACATTTTTTTTCTTAATTTTCATTAAAATCTGATTTTTATCTTATAACTCAGTTTTATTTTGACAATATTTTTCACTCCTATAAAGGGATGGTATACATTGGTCATCCCATCCCCCCATTTTAACAATTTACGTGACTTGTTCTAAAACGAAATACATACATGACGAAATTACACAAATAATACAACACATTGAAGGCATTAAAAATTATTATATATACGTTAGAGATACTATTAAAATATCAGTCGCTATATTGATGCGTTGGCTATCTCATCGTCTGTTAATTAGCCAAACATTCAAAAGCAACAGTGTAAAAACGTTCACCAATATCAGATTTGGTCTCCTGTATTATACAAAATCTTATATTGGTGAATGGGACAGCACCCATTCATTCATTATGAGGAACTCTTCCTCACGTTTCCTCACGACATTTTACTTCACCATTAAAGCAGAAGATACTTAATTGCTTAAAATGCACATGACTCCGGAAGTAAGAGGTAAACAGAAGCTGAAGCTCACTAGGCTGTCACTGTTTATAACATTAGGTAGAATTATATAATTTGATACCCTATAGGCCTAACAAACTATTAATTAACACACAAAACTGATCATACTGCTTAATACAAATAATTTATATCCTCTAATTCCAAGTTTACATATGTTATTGAAACCCATTTAATTACTATAGAGCGTGGCAAAGGATGAAGATAAAAGGTGCTCACTCAATTATAGGCTTTCCTCTGTAACAATGTTTTCTTTAGTCTATTTGCACTATTTCTACGCCATTGGTTGCTGGAAGAGATCGCTACGTAGCTATAAGACCGAACCTTACGCAAAAACGACGGAGTGTTATAAATCTGATGCGTGTGTCTGTGTCTGTGTGTGCGTGTGTGTGTGTGTAAATTATAATTTATGATTAATATAATTACTGTAGATTAGTTATTGGTACCTACTGCAACTAAGAGGATTGTATGAATATGTGGGGGAAAACTTTACCTATTAATATTCATGAGATGTATCTAGATGGCGAAGGCTTTGTTTGCCTTTTCTGTCTTACCTACTTTACTAAATTAGTTAGATCAGTGTAACAACCTGGAAAAAACACTCCGTTCTACTAGTTTTTTTCATGTGGCAATCCACATGGATACTACCGCACCAGTGGGAGGCACCGTGGTTGGACTCGTACCGGCTAAACCCCAAGGTATTCCAACCAGTCGCGTGCACGGCTAGCATAGGCAGGAAAAAATTATCTCCCCGGGGTAAGGATAAAAATGTATTTTCTCCCACAGCTTTATCAACTCTCTGAGCACAAGTGGAATTAATATCCATATAATATATGTGTAATAATAAACGGGGGTAAACTCCTATTCCATGTTCCCGTGCTTTAGCAGGTGGACACGTTAATTATATCCCTTGTCAGGGGATATAATCCGGGGATATAATTTTTGTCTCCTGCCTGTACTAGCCCTGCAAATTCAAAATCCAAATTCAAAATTCATTTATTTCAAGTAGGCCTAATATAAGCACTTTTGAAACGTCAAGTCTGTCTGTTTGTAGTGATTCTACCACCGGTTCGGAAGGCAGATTCTACCGAGAAGAAGCCGGCAAGAAACTCAGCAGTTGCTCTTTTCCAACATTAACAATTTACATTTTGCATTTTAACATTCATTTTTCTATCTTGTGAGAGCTGAAAGCGGAGCCGGATGCTTCCAAGCAACCTTGTCATTAAAAAATTCATCAATTGTATAGTAACCTCGCTGTAATAAATGTGTTTTAACAAATTCTTTAAACTTGTGCATTGGCAGGTCCAAAATCACCTTAGGAATCATATTATAAAAGCGTATACTCAATCCCACAAATGATCCCTGTACCTTACGCAGACGATATGCAGATGACACTAATTTATGACCATTTCTTGTAAGTCGACTGTTTATGTCCACTTTTTGTTTATAAAGACTAATATGTTGTCTTACAAATACTATATTGTTATAAATATATTGTGAAGCTACAGTAAGTATGCCTATTTCTTTAAACTTCTCACGGAGGGATTCGCGTGATTTAAGTTTATATATTGACCGTACAGCTCTTTTCTGCAATATAAATATAGTTTCGATATCAGCTGCTTTACCCCATAACAAGATTCCATAGGACATAACACTATGAAAGTACGCAAAATAAACTAGCCTAGCTATTTCAACGTCAGTAATCTGTCTAATTTTTCTGACTGCGTAGGCAGCCGAGCTTAGTTTACCCGCTAGTGAATCTATATGGGCACCCCACTGTAGCTTATTATCCAAGGTCACGCCCAGAAAAACTGTGGAAGTCTCTATTTTTAGTGTTTCACCATTTATCATTATATTTTTACCAATTTTCTTTACATTTGGTAAGATAAATTCGACACACTTTGTTTTTTTTGCATTTAAAAGTAAGTTGTTAACTGTAAACCAGTGCGACACATGCGACATAACACGGTTTACTTCGTCAGAGTTATCTTTACTCCTATCAGTCTTAAAAATTAGAGATGTATCATCTGCAAACAATACAATGTCGCATGTTCCACTGACATGGTACGGTAGATCATTTATATACACTAAAAATAGAAAAGGACCCAAAATCGAGCCTTGTGGGACACCATTGAGGTATTTGAACCCTGAGACTTTGCATCATTTATGCAAACTCTTTGGGTTCTATTGCTGAGATAAGAGGCAACCAAATTTAGTGCAACGTTTTGGATACCATAGTGGCTTAGCTTAAGAAGCAAGGTTTTATGATCAACACAATCGAAAGCTTTAGATAGATCACAAAAAACACCCATGGCGTTCTGTGAACATTCCCAGGCATCATAAACATGTTTTATAAGTTTAGCGCCTGCGTCCGTTGTGCTACGACCTTTAGTGAAGCCATACTGCTCAGGGTGTAGTTAGTTATTTACATTAAAATGATATAAGAGTTGATTTAATATAATTTTTTCAAATATCTTACTATGCTGTACTACTGCTGTGGGCCTATTTGAATAAATTAATATTTTACGTTGAAATATTCAACGCGGTTGAAGCTGCGGGTAGAGGTAGTGAAGAATAAAATCGAGGGTATTAAATCTCCGCTAATTATACGTTTTCCCACCAGTCATCGTCCACAAACATTGTATTTTGAAATATTTTTTGTAGGCAATATACCTATGTCTACTTGAAATATAGCATTCTTAATGATATACAAAACCACGCTTAAATAAACATACAAGTAGTACTAACAATAAAAATAGATCCATACAGAATAGAAATACACATAAATTTGAGAACCAGACAGCAGTATTTTAACAAATGTTTACTTTGTACCCGTTTCAGCTGTGAAACTTTTCTTTGCAGTTGCAAGACTACCTATTAACACAAAACTAGTTTCCGTTGTGGTTGTGTGCACACATAATATGGCATGCAATATGGTACTGATTTTTAAAATTCTAAGTTAGCCCTTGACTGTAATCTCTCTCTGGTGGTAAGCAGTCTAAGGTGGTAATGGTAAAGCTGCCACCTAACCTAGCCAGTTAGGAAGTATGCCAGCTATATTAAATTAAAACCCCTAATCTAATCTTGAATAAGACACATTGAATTGAAGAGTGCCACCACAGGGCTACTCCAGGGCAGATTAGGGTAGCATGAACACCAATTCTGTTCATTAAAGATATTACAAAAAAAATTTTTGGAGGGCACTACAATAAATAAATAAATAAATATACTACGACAATACACACATCGCCACCTAGCCCCAAAGTAAGCGTAGCTTGTGTTATGGGTACTAAGATGACTGATGAATATTTTTATGAATTATATATACATAAATACTTAGAATGTACATATAAACACCCAGACACTGAAAAACATTCATGTTCATCACACAAACATTTTCCAGTTGTGGGAATCGAACCCACGGCCTTGGACTCAGAAAGCAGGGTCGCTGCCCACTGCGCCAGTCGGCCGTCCAATGAGTTAGGTGTAGTCTAGTAAGTACGCTGTGCCCCATTATAAACCTGGGCGAAGCCGCAGGGCACATCTAGTAATAATAATAAATTTAAAAAATAAATTGTTTATAGGAAGCTCTTAATTGTAATATAATAATTCAGCCCTCTATCTATTTTTTACATGATTATATTTAACTTCCCGGGCTTACCAGTCAATTTCATTTAAACCTTTTATTAAAACGCAAATCTTTCTCGCAAACAGCAATATTGCTTAATTAAAAAAAAAGAGAAAAACATTCCGATCCATGCAATATGAAAAATGAAACATTGAAAAAATAGCTGCCTCGTTGGTTGGTTACTAAAAACTATGTATTGCAAGGTCGTGGGTTAGATTCCCGGATCGAACGAAAAATGATCAGGTATTAAATTTTTCAGATAAAAATCTCAGTACTAGCCCGATACCACGCTGACCCGTAGGTCGTTGTCAGTATTCTTATAACTGTGCAAAATATCAGATTCTATGTTTGACAAGGAAACTCTGAAAAGGCAAGGATAAAAAAATATGAAAAACCCATATCCATAATAGGTTTCATTATTCTACTAGTTCAAGCTCTTTCATTTGATACACATTTTGAGGAAGTTGTTGGAAAAAAGTAATTCGCCATTTTGCGTTGGCTTACATTTTAGATTTTAAATTTGATATTCTGTATATATGTTACTTGTTATGCCCTTTCATTTAATACCCATATTGTGGGAATTGTCGCAATCTTGGACCAATTATTATCAAACATAGCGAACACTCCAGACTAATTTACCTTTCAAACAAAAAAAACAAGAACAAAATTTGTTTAGCTGTTCGGGCTCTACGATGCCATACACAGACACACACACACACGCACAGGCGCACTCGCACACACACAAACGCACACACAAACACACACATCTTATAAAACCCCGTTCTTTATGCTTCGGGGGTTAAAAATCGTTTAACTACTCTACACAAAGATGCGGAAAGTATATTGTATTAAAATAGCAAGCCCTATCCACGCTGGCCGGAGTTCGCTAGACGAACCGTGAAATGCAATTTTCCCTGGAAGCAACAAGCGTGCACCGCTCGCTACTACGCTAAATTACAGCACCGATTTTCAAACTATTTTATATACTCACAAAACGCTCTCAACTCAACTTCATCACTGTAAAGCTATGCAATTCATTAAGAGTTTATATCAGTAAGTAGATAGGTACTAAGCTACTAACTAAATTATTCGCAGCCATCTTGTATTTTAAATTTATCGTGGTGTATTCTACCAGTCAAGCCCTTTTATTTGATACCGATATTGAAAGAGTTGTAAAAATATGTAATTTACCGTTTTATGGCCGCTTGAACCGATTTTCATCATACATAGCTACACCATCCAAAAAGAGGAATAAAATCAAAATCGGTTCATCCGTTCGGGAAATACGATATACACGCACACACACACACGCGCGCACGCACACACACACTCACATAAACTCTCACACACACACACACGCACGCACACACACACACACACACACACACACACACACACACACACACACACACACATAGAGGTGCGATTCGAACTCGGCCCCGCGAATGTGAAGTCGAAGCCCTACCCACAGGGCTATCCCCACTTCATTCAGAACTGGTACTGATAAACTATTGACAGAAAAAACAAATATCTAAGATTTTTTGGCGGAGAATCGATCCCCGGACATGGTGATTCGTATTTTTTGTTCATAAATACATAAATATGCTACGACAAATGTATACAGATTAACACCCAGAAAAAGAAAAACATTAATGCTCATCACACAAACATTTTGCTGTTGCGTGAATCGAAACCACAGAGTTGGTCTCAAAAAGCAGGGGCGCTACCCACTGCGCCATTCGGAGGTCGATTTTATTCACGCGTATTTTCTTTTCTGTGGTCTCATACTCACCAAGAGACCATCGAGGCACTAACTAAATATGTTCGTAAAAGAGCAGAAAACCAATAACGTTTTATTCCCCTAGGCTACGTCTACTAAGCTTTGTTTCCTCTTACCTAAAAGTTACTTGAACCGTTTTTGTATTTATATATAAATTCAGATAGACGTATCAGGGCGTAGCCATCATTTTCTTAAATAATAAGCTTGTATAGATATTAATATTAAAAAAATAAAAGTGTTAACATTTTTAATATAAATATGGTTAATGGCAAAATAACAGCCTTTTTAACAGAAAGCATATTACCTAAAAAAAGGCTGGATCGATTTTGACGAGATTTTCACAGGCACAACGAGGTTTACATAGGAAAAACATGACTGCTTTTTAATTCTAAATTCTGGCCCTAAAGGCTGAAATAAACTACAGCACTGAAGTTTGTATATAAAATACAGGGGAAACAGGTTTGTAAGCTAAAATTTCACTTATTACACATAATAATATAAAAAAGGTTAAATTTAAAAAAAAACTCCGTTACAATTATTCTTCATTCCTCATTCCTTTTCAATATTATGTTCATTATTCTAATAGTCACGCCCTTTTATTTGATGGCCCTTTTATCAGATACCGAGGGCCATTTTGTTTTGTTGGTGGCAATCTTGGATTCGACTCTTTAATTTGAACCTATTTTCATCAAGACAACACAGTCACACACACACACAACACAATACACACTCAAACACACACACACACGCACACACACATACACATAGCACAACACGCACAAACCCACACGCACACACAAACAGCTTTAGACACGTCAACTAACATCGCGTCGTCTTTTTGTCAGGGGTTAAAAAAATCCGACAGATGTTCCAATAACGGGTCAAAACATTAATAAAAACAGTTGACCAATTTTTAGACAAGCTATGTAAAACAGACAGACTGACTGCTTTTATGCTACGTATATCGAAGTAATTCTTTCAAATACTCGATATATAAAAAAGTAAGGAATAAAGTACAAAGAAAACTGCTAACAAGATCCTTATCGGAAAACGAAAGTTGGCCATTTTCCTTAAATATTGGCTCTTCGATGAGAAAGACAGTGACGAATACAGAAAATATAAAACATTTTAACATTCGAGCTTTTTACCACCCCTTTTATACTTGGGAGATATCTAAGAAATCCTTATAAGATGGAGCTGCTATAGTAGCTAAAGAAAACGGTTTTCTAGTCGAAGGAGGTACGGTACACAAGTGTAGCTAAAGAATATTATGATGCTACGGAAATGGCGCGGTGGTGAGCGCCTTGGTCTAACGTGGCTTAGGACCGATCCCATGGAAGGGCAAGGGGATTTAACGTTCCGGAACGATGCCGCGTAGAAATCGATAAGGGTATGGATATTTAATATAACTCCTATACGCCTAACAGGTAAGCCCGCTTTCATTTGAGACTGCATCATTACTAACCACCAGGTGAGATAGCAGACATCATGACATGAGACAAAGGCTAACTGGCCAAAATGCTGCTTTAAAATGGTATTGGCTGGCTGTGAATATAACAATAGGTCTAGGTACGTAGGTGTTTCAAATCTTTCAATTATCGTGGCTGTAATTCTTTGAACAGACATTATTCTCCAGCGAACATCTTTTTATAAACTTTTCCACTACTAGTATACTACTGCTACATGGATAAACCCAACTGGTTTTATGTATTAGTAGTTAATTCGCAGCCCGATTTGCCAACCAAGTTTAGTGAAACCTATTTTCGCCATCCGTTTAAATATTCAAAGTGCAGCCCTGAACCCTGAAACTAAATTCAGCTTGCGCTAATCGCGTTTAGTTTCAACGGTAAAATAGGGCCGTAGTTTATATCATTGTTATTCGACCCATTCGTTTGGAAGCGCAGAGCGTGTCCCGTAAATAAACAATTCCATTACGGGATTGCGACGTGTGATTGAGTGACGAATGTTTGTATCACTCTCGTATTGTACTACACACTCACTTGTATGAGAGAAAGAACGAGAGGAAATATCTTTATTACTAAAACATTCCACACATTAAAGCAAATAGCGAAATAAATATACATGCTTACTTACCCTACCTTTGTTCACTGCCCATTACATACGACCTTGATATTTTAACAGGAATTCGATTTTAGGTATGCCACTGATCTTGGCAAGAGGTTCACAGTTCACACTTCCGAACAAAAGCTAGTAGGTACTTGGTACCTTTTGTTTCGGATGTAAGTAGCAAGAATTTTGCTAGACACGGAGGTTTTAAGATTATATATGAAAGTCCTGTTTTTAAAGAGAGGTCATTATAACCTGCCTTATTTTAAGTAAAACTCCTATAACATCATTTTCTGAAATACCCTCAATTAAAGTTTTTCGTAGTAAAATTTTACGTAAATAAATTAATAGTTCAAAAAAAACTAAAAAACCGAACTAATTTCTACCTTTTAGTTTAGTGTATTTATAACGCATGGTTTTTTTAGTTTTTTTTAAACTTTTATTTTTATCAAATCACAATTTAACGTTAACTCATTCACCATCAAATTTGTTAATATTAAAAATTGAAACATGGAATAATCTTATCAAATTACCTATCTTAAAATATTGTCAAATATCTACAAAGTTTGAACGAAATCAGACCGTTTCAAAATCATGTCCGAAGGAGTCGTTTACAAACATACAAACTTACAAACAAATATACAGGCGAAGCTAATAAATAGTGTGTAGAAAGTTTTATTAGCTGTACGGGAATTCAATTGCAAACTAGGTAAATAAAAACAGCATTATGGTTATAACCCCTCCAATACACCCTTAGTACCTATAAGAATTGCTCGCTCGAAATCGCGGGATCGTTTTTAATTTCAAAATTCTTGAACATGGGAGTGAAATGGATCTTTTAAAGCTCAAATTTACAATTTCACTCTTCGGCTTTTTTCCATTAGTAGAATAAAAATCTGCGGTTTTGCGACTATACAACGAGCGCAATAAGGCCCATTTTACTTTGACGGTTCAGAGTTTGATAAACGAAAACGAATCGTCGATTGCGAGCGAGAATCTTGTCCTAAAGTTCTAGATAGCAACCAATGTCTATAATAAAGTTTTAGTGATAAAGAATGAATGACGGGAACTTACTTCTGAGTTCTGACATAAAATGTTAAGTAATTAAAAGTTTAAATAAGGTTAAAAAAACTTAAAAACGTACAAGTAGGTTTGGTATTTTTGACAATAAGTATTTCTAACTAAATAGTTTTCCACCCACAAATTTTCTCGATATAAAGGAAGGTGACAGTTATTTCTAGGTCTATAGAAAATATAAAATACATTTTTCATAGTAATTAAAAAATCCTACTGATATTATGTACAAGTTACTGAGCATTTTATTTGTTTTAATTTATTTAATTAACAAATTTATAACGATATTTCCACTAAGTATATGTAAAAGCCCAGAGGTTAAATGAGATATAAAATTGACAACATATGTCTTAAACCCTTTTAAAACGTCAAATACATTTCATCTTCGGCGGTTTAAAAAAAACCATCACTAAATCTATATTCAGCAAGCTTTAATTTGAATACGTAGACATAAACAGCATTTCACCATATTAGCCTCTTATAAAGAGGTGAACGAAAATAACAAAAATATTATTCCAGCCTTATTGGAACTTTTTATACCGTCCCACAAAAAATCTAAGTTTCACCATGATTCATCTATATTATACCTACCAGTATAATGTAGCGACGTAGCCTCAGAGGTTTCAACGGGGGCGATACTCAAAGGTATTTTGTCGAACAAAATACCTTTGAATACCGCCCCCATTTCTAATTTATGCTTGCTTCGACGGTAGCAAATGTAAAAATATAAATGTATCTTTTGTAACTTATAATAACTAACCAAAATATAAAAAAAAAAAACTCTGACGCTTTTATAAAGTTTTATTTTTACCATTGCTCTGCTTAACAACACTCAAGGCAAGGTTGGTAGTTTCTATTGAAAAAGTCAACGTTTCATTTTGAATACCTCTATCATATCTTCTATATATATATAATGAAAATGGTCTTCGTTTGAGGCTCAATCACGCCTAAACCACTGATCGTATCGACATGAAACTACCACCATTCGATGCGAAATTTTTCCTAGATGGTTTATGGCTATCTATTTTTTGAATTCCAACATTCCTTCATTTTTTTATTGCTGTTTTACTTTTATGAACATTTATCCCGCTAATAAAAACAAAAGATAAGCATTTTCTCTTGATTCTTTTGTTTTCATGGATTTCAACAGAGTGTATTAAACGGATTATGGTTTTTTACATTCAGCTAAGAATCTACTTACGGTAGTGGAGAACGGCTGGACCAATTGGGCTTTTTTTTATCTTCAGAATTGTCAGGAGAAAGTTTTGTATGTAAGAAAATTTTAAAAAAGCCCGATAAAAAGTTAAAAATTTCGATGATAATCGAAGAATTCCCATCTATATAGTCACTCACCACGAAATCTCGGGAACCATAAGACTTAGAAACGTGAAACTTGGTAGGAATATTACTTTTGCTATGTAGAGGTCAGCTATGAATAGATTTTAAGAAATTCATTCCCCAAAGGGGATTGCGGGGGCGTTAACAATGAACAATTCCCGTTTTTAAACTATAGCTCCTATAGACTTCAAATTTGGTAGGAATCTTCTGTAAGAGGTGTAGAAATAGGCTATGAACGAATTTTACGATAGCTCACCCCACAGGGGGTTGCGGGGGTGGGTATTAACAATTAATATTTTTAATTTTCCAGCTAAAGCTCCTACAAGCTCCAAATTTTGTAGGAATTTTCTATAAGTGATGTAAAAATGATTTATGAACAAATTTTACGATATCCCACCCCAAAGAAGATTGCGGGGGCGTTAACAATGAAAATTTTCAATTTCCAAGCGATAGCTCCTATAGACTCCAAATTTAGTGAGAGTGTTCTATATGTAATATAAAAATGATCTTCGAGCGGATTTTACAATGAATCACCTCCAATAAGGTTCGCGGGGGTGGGTGTTAACAATAAAAAATTTCAATTTCGAAATATAGCTTCTAAAAATTCTAAATATGGTAGGAATCTTTTATTATTCACATAAAGAACATCTCAAAATGGATTTCAATAAAGTCTACTTCCGACAGGAATTGCGGGGGTGGGTGTTAAAATCTAAAATTTTTATTTCTAACCTGTAACTTCTACAGACTCCAAATTTGGTGGGATCTTCGTGTATGTAGGGATATTCGTGTATTTCCTTACAACAATCGTCTTTTTGGCAGCGGAGAAAAAGTCATTGAGAGGTTTCAAAAACTTAACTTTACATGTAGCTATCCAATCAACGGACTAAGAATTTTACATTCATTTTACTTTTGCAGACTACATAACCGACGAATTCTTTTATTGCGGGATCGCGGAAATGTAATAGATTAAAATGAATGCATTTTCCAAGCACATGAGATGTGGAAAAGAAATTTAGTTACTTATTCCAATAGAATTCATAAAAAACATGCACAATTAATTTTCTATAAAAAATTGATGTCACGGAGAAAATTTTAGTTAACAGAAAATTCGTCGCACTTGAACCTAGACAGATTTCAACTTCACATATGAGACTTGCAATGACTTTAACTTAAACTTTCAATGCTCATTTCAATTTTTTTTCTTCATGTCAATTATTATTAATTTTTGGAAGAAAGGCACGGAAATGATTGCACATTGAAAGTTACAATGAATATTAGTGAGAAAAATCACCTGGATGAAAGATACAGGCTAAATCGATGGAATTTGGAATTTGAGTAAGTCTAAACAATATCGATGCTTACAGTTCTATCCGCGGGGCCTATTTATGTTCATACAAAAATAAAAAAAAGGAGAATAATAAAAATATGAAAAAAAAAAATAAAAATGAAACATAAAATGTAATTTATTTCCTTTTTCAATTCGCCCAGCGAAGCGGGCTGGAAACGGCTAGTATATATATATAAACATTTTAGTGCAACTTGAGGAAATCTCCACTCAGAAATGTCAGTGGGAGCAGCTCTTAAATCCTATGTATTGTACTACGACTCCCCAACTCTATTCTACGCAAAACAAAATAATTCAGAGGCACTCTTCTTAATAGCCTTCTTGATAGACCTGTAGGTAGGGGCTTGACTTTACTTTCGGGGGGCCGACTTCAAATCCCAGCACACACCACTAACTTTTCTATATTATGTGCATTTTATATATTACTTGCTTTAAAGTTAATGGTGAGGTAACCTGCATGCCTGAGAGTTCTCTATAATGTTCTCAAAGGTAGGTGGCGTCCACCAATCCGCACTGGGCCAGCGTGGTTGACTACGACCTTTAACTCGACACAGCAAATCAACACGATTCATCAAATCTACACGAAATTTGGACAAAACTAAATAGATATTATAACCTCTGTAGTAGGTACATAAATAATTATTTAAATCGGTTATTATTTGATGGAGCTATGGTGTAAAATCGTCAAACACTTTCATTCCCTCTCCCAAAAGAACTGAGCTTAATTTCGAGATGTCGTATGTTACTTCTAATACCACCAAGAATATGTGTACAAAGTTTCATGATGATCAGTCAAGTAGTTTTTGTGTGGAAGCCTAACAAACAAACTTACATTTACATTTATATTTTTAGTAAGGATAGGGATAGCGATTGCCCGGATAAGCGGATAGGTCGAAGGGCAAAAGTTTACAAACGTGTGTTTTGGTTATCTGCCAATTAATCCTGGAAGGAAGAGCTACATTTTTTTAAATTTAAAAACATAACATTATACCTAAGCCCTTAACTGCAATCTCACCTGGCGGTATGTTTTGATGCAGTCTACGATGGTAGCGGGCTAACCCCTTTGTGACTATGGCATTTAAATTAAACCCATACCCCTAATCGGTTTTACGCGACAACGTACCGGAACGCTTAATCGCTTAGCGGCAGATCTTTGTCGGTAGGGTTTTAACTGGCCACGGCCGAAGCGTCCCACCAGATCAAACTAAAGAAAATCCAGACATTATAAATTCCAAAATTGCCCCTGCTGGGTACCGAAACCTCTTACTTAAAACCGCCAGAAAGGTCGTCAAAAATAGATGGAAAGATAAATTTTTTTTATTCATATATGTTGATATTATATTTTAGTAAACAGATTATATGGGAACAGTGAATGGCATGGGCGGACAAAATTAGGAACACAGCTGTCCTATCAATCTTATCGTAACTGTCGACGGCCTGAAATATGACGGACTGAATCTCAGCCAAGGTTCTCCCGAAAAACTGGTATCATCACAACCTACTTTATGACTTTCTTATACATCGTGTTGGCTACACGTCTGCAAAACTAACTGTAGCCTGGATTCTGCGTAGGTATATACATACTCGGTGACTTATTTGTTCTTACAACAATGGCCCAATTAATCTGTCCAATGATTACTATCCATTCTTCATCATAAACAAAAAAATATGATTGGTGCGCCTATGTATAAGCGGCGCGGTGCATCAGCGACATCTACTCAACCACTTTAGGTTGTTTCATGCAACCGAATAAAATACTTTCTTCATTCGATCAGCTACTTCCAAAGCTCTAAATGCAGAAAATTGTGTTCCAACTTTTTAACACTGCTGTAGTAAACTTAAATTATTTTGAATATTTTTTTTGGAGGTACTGTAGAGAACAACAAGTAATCCAGCTATTGTTTTGTACAAAGAAACATAAAACAAACATTTACGAGTAGCTTCGTAACTCGATTCCAAAGACCGTATTTGAATAAATATTAACTTCAGGGCAGCTTTACATTTCACAAACGATTAGATTCATTAGTTCATAGATGCATTTAATGTCATGGATAGGGCAAGTTTAGATGCGCTAGCGTGAACAATTAAGTAAGTAGCAAAATTTTAAAAAAATATACTGAATACAAACTTTGCAGCAAACAATAATAAATTCATCTAACGGATATATACAAGTTCTATAATATATCCGTTAAATTAATGTATTATTATATTATTGGTATATAATAATAGATGATTTAGAACATTTACCCACCATGCTACTCCAACGCAAGTTGGGGGCTTGCAAATTGCCTACATAAAACGAGAGTGACCCTTTTATTATTCATTAGACAACATACAAAGCTATTTCCCTTCTTAAGGATCTTTTAATGAATAAAGTTAAGCAATAAAGGTACTTAGGTGCCTATTTGTCGGCTTACGTACCTACTCTGTTTTATTTATTCAAAACATTTCCTTACAATCCTATAATTACTTCAGATGGAGAGAAAAGCAACTTTAAGCAAATTTGAATTATTACGAGATAGGCAGGTTATCTTATTTACGTTTCATCTCGACAAATTCTATGATATTATTACTAGGAATTAGGTGGTGGAGTCATTACCACTGGGCTATCACGATTTTAAAAGCATGTCTAAAAAAATACCGAAGGACTTTAAAAAATCAATCAATTTTACTTGTTGTTAATAGGCGTTACATCTTTTTTTATTAATTCAGCGAACAAGCCCAGAAAGCAGTCTTTAATAATTATTGGAGTGAAAAGACTTCGCTTTACACAGGCCGCATTTTCTCGGTCAGTAATCACAGGTCAGGGGACCTACCTACTACCATCAGTTTGTATGACGTTCCTTTTCCTTCTTAATATAAGGATCATAATTCTGAAAAAAAAACTACATTATCAAAATAATATCTATTTGAATGTGATGGAAGTAAACCTCAGGTCAGTAAAATTGGCACAAGCTACAAAAAAAGTACCTAGTCTATTTTGCCTGCATATTTATCAATTTGTTGCCAGCCTGCCACTATAAGGCATGGATGGGTCTCCTCTCAGAATCAGAAGAGTTTAGGCCGTAGTCCACAAATCTGTCCAAGTGCGGATTGATGAACTTCGCACGCCATTGAAAGCATTATGGTGAGGTCTCAGAAATGTTAAACCACATCCACGTGGACACGTGGTCATTTCAAAATTGCGCGCTGGTAGGTACTGAGAATTTCTTAACAGAAAACCCAAGAAGTGTATTATTCAATTAAGTCACCGTGCTGTCCCCTAAGGGGGACAGTTCCTAAGAATGTTTTGCCTGAGCCGGGTATCGCCCCTAGCACCTCATGTGATAGCCGATAGTTCGGCATCCCTTTCGGAGAGACCGAGTTCAATCCTCGGCACGCGTCTCTAATTTTACCGATTTATGTGCGTCTTTAATTTAAAACACTACTCGCTTAACGGTTAAGAAAGACTCAAGAGGATACCTGCATGCTTGAGAGTATTCTTCTTAATGTTCTCAAGGTCCGCACTGGGCCAGCGTGGTGGACTAAGCCCTTCTTATAATGTTAAGAGACCGGTGCCCTGTAGTGGGCCGGTAATTGGTTGATGATGACGATGATGATGACCTGATAATAAAAAGTCGAGTCAGCATAGCACCTAAGTCAAGAAGTGCTAACAACTACACTACTAAGTAATGAATAATAGACTGTTAGTGACAATTTTATCGGTAAATAAATATACATATCCATACATCTAAACATACCTAACAACATATATATATTCCATAGCATTGTAGACTGGCATTTGGAAGTAAAACCGAAAGACCACTTTACGCCCGTTGCAAACGTTCGAGAAATTGCACTATAACATTCTCAGGCTTGAATTTCCGCCAGTGGATAGTAAAACGAACATGGATTGAATATCGATTGCAAAAAGGCTAGATGGAAGAATAACGATTCTAATTACATGGAAAACGAAGTTGTGATAAGGTATCTAGATATAGATAGGTAGGCAGGTACATGCACGATCTATAGCTATCTGCATACCAAATTTACCTGTTAACCTAACTTTTGTAAAGAGGTAGCTCCCTAGTTCGATCTCCGGAAGGGGCAATTTTAGAATTTATAATATCTGAATTTTCTCTGGTCTGGTCTAGTGGGAGGCTTCGGCCGTGGCTAGTAACCAATAAATAGGTGCCGTTTAAAGGTACGGGCGGTAGCGTGCATACGGGGTATGCACAGGGTATACACTAAGCGAGCGGATGATATAAAATTGAAAAAAATCACCAGTAAGAATTATAAAAAACGTACCCTTAAGTTCTTATAACTCGTACTGAAGATCTTTCTATTTTGTATACTCATCGAGATCAGTGATATGATATTATGTTAGAAACTAAAAAGTTACCATCAAATTATATATTCAAGTATTATTTTTATTCTGTAAACTTAATTCATAAAACAGATGCATTTCCTATGACTTCATCTATGTTATCTATGTTATTCGATGAGCACATTTTATAGTTACTATCGGTATTTTCTATACAAGATGGTGAACTGCTGTTCCCTAAAATACATAGACAATCGCAAATTTGTCATTCAACAAAATCCTTGCTAATATTATAAACGCGACTGAGTGTTCTCATATCCTTCCTACACCCTAAATAAGAAACCAATCATAGGCATGTTAGTTTAAGTACCAAAGGCTTCTTTTTATCTTTGAAAAACAAACGATTCCCACGAGGTATACATACTTTGCAGAATAAGAATCTTTGACGTCTGGGGCTAGGTAAATTAAAAACATCTTAGCTGCTACTTTGCTTTATTACATTTGTACATATTTTAATCCGAACGTCGAACAGATCTAAATAAGTATTTATTATTTAAGGACGTGAGAACATTTAGTTAAGAAAAATGTAAGTTAACACTTAACTAAGGTGTTTAATTCAATATAAATGCTTGTAGAACACAACGATTCAGTCTCCGCGCGAGATCCGAGGAATCGGTGGCTGAGGAGGTCGGAAATCGGTCGTACGCCTGCTCGACCGTTGCTGCATACCCCGCTCCCCGTATCGACCTTGACGTGAGTAGTGATATTGTTATATGTTTTTTCTAAATGTTATCTAAGAAGATAACATTTAGAAAAAACATTTTTGTCAGGACTTACAAAAATATGTTAGATAAACGGAAGGATACAGAATTGGAATAATGATTAAGATCCACTGGAAGTAGATATTTAGGTAATAATAAACTCGAGTATCAATTGCCAAATTATTACATTAAAAGTGCCAATTTGGGTTTTGGAACACAAATCTGGTAACAAAACTAAATTCTAAGGGAGCATTTAGAGACCTGCCAATTTAGTTTAGAGAGTTCTGAACAACAAAATTGTCACCACCGTAAGTAGAGGTTTTAATAATACCTACTTTGCCGAAGCGAGGAACATGTTGTATTATGAAGTATTTATTAATTTTGCAATCGATGTAAAATGCCAATAAAATATTCTTACGTCCTTAATGAAAAATAAATAACATTTGTACATCACACAGCTATCACTTCACTTTTTAATTATCTATTTACATAGAGCTTGTCTATGACATGCAGATTTTTAACAACATTTTAATAACAGTAATGTGTAGAGCCGTATTTATTTCCCTACATCTAAGATTACATGAAAAAATTAAACTATTTAAGTATTACAACATAATATACAGATAGTTATATCCATTTAACATCTTAGATACATTGTAATATGAGCTCGTATGGTTAGCAGTTACACATCAACTCGACTTGGCATTATATATTTGTTGTGATGCAAAAAATGGAGCTTGCCACCATCGCTTAAAGTATTATTATTTTCATAATATTCACGTTTTGTTTCAGCAATGCAAACCTTATTTATAGGTAATGTAGCAGTTAGTGTGGTTGCAAAGTATATCAAATAAAATAAAGCCTCCTGGGTCACTTAAATGCAGTTTTATTTCACAGAACAGTGTACAATGGGAGTCAAATCAAAGTACAACTTTAAAGATCCACCAGGTATCAAACCAATGGACTACGAACTACATAAGCATTTAGTAAATGAGTAAATATTGCAATCGCATAGCAAATAGTAATTACCTACTTTGCGTTATCAATGACTGATTAATGCCGAGTCGATTATTTGTGTAGCTACTCCTTAACTAGTGCTTTAACCTTCAGTTTCAACCTAAAAATAATCAAACTACAAGATAATAATATACTTTTGTTTCTAGGTCACGCAAAGCTAGCACGATTAATCCACCGAGTAATAATATAAATGCGTGGTAAGTTATAATTTTTGTAATATCAGATATCAGAAAAATATGAATGCGAGCTGTTTTTTTACAAAGGCGTAACACTATCGGTAATAACACCCAAAAACACGCCACACTACGGTTTTAGAGGCAAAGCAAACCGTAGTATACTGTCTCTAAATAACATAAACACCCGATTTGTCGGTACACATCATGCAACCTAATCAAAGCATCTACATTAAAGATTTTGATTCTGAAGAACGCCCAATACGAGCGTTTTTCCATTCAAATTGCTGTTGGTGTCGAATATAAGGAAAGTAAGGAAAGGAATGCCAAAAAGTAGCTTCAGTTTGTCTGTTAAACTAAGTGTTTCTACCAGTATTGTAAAGCCATTTTGTAACTTCCAGAGTGACCTATTTCAAAATTTTAATATTATAATAAGCAAGTAATGTTATATTTTGATGTTTGATTATTTAACATACACGAACACATTTTGTCAGGTTTGCCTAATGCCAGTTTATGCCAGGGCAATACTTATTTAACTTGAACTATTGTGGTATATTGTGCCAAAACGTATTAATTTTAATGCGAATACTAGAAAGTACATTGTAAGCGAATAATATTGGGCCAAAATAATAATCTTTATATCATAATAATAACTATCGTGAATTTATTCTCTAAAAAACACTTTTAAATAAAAAGGAATGTTATTTAATAAATAGCTAAGTGCTAACAAAACGATAATCATCATTTTATAAAACATATGTTTTAATTAATTAAAATTCAAAGACTTATTATTATACACAATTTTTTTTTTTTTGCGTTCCTAGAGACGCGCATATACGAGGTACGTTAAACAAGACCTTATAACTTATAATAGCCATCTATTTCCCGTAGCGAAAAAGAAAGTTTAACTGACATAATAATCTTTATAAGCCCAGATATTTCCCAAATAGTAAGTGGTGAAGAAATAATTTAATTCTATTGAGCTAACACAAATAATTTGACATAAAATACGGTATTTTCATTTGTACATAGTAATTGGTAGGGCAAACAATTGGTCAACCTTATTTTAATCGATGAAACAACTTATTTATGTAGTTTATTTTCTAAAACATTTGCTTAAAAAACATAAATGAATTGTTATTAAATAAAAAGGGAAAAATTGGCATTATTTCTGATTGTGTAATAACCAAGCAAAAGAGGCATAAAACTCACGTTTTCTGTACAATAACGTCACAAGTCTCTTTATCTTGTTATCGTTATATTTTTAAATTATTTCGAACTCTGGCACATAAATAATAATTGATAAGATCAAATATTAAATACAGAGTTATTGTATGGTCAAAATGCCTACATTAAAAGGAAACCTCTCCTTATATATTAAGATCCTTACCAGTATTTGAGTTATATTACTTCTTTACCTTTAGTTTTATGCGGTATTTAGGTAAATAAAAACATCATAAATATTTGACATTTGCGATATAATATTTTGCTTCAGTTGTAAGCCAAGAAATGGTTTGTCTCAATTAAATGTCTCAATGGAAAATATACCACAAAATTAGCTTCCATATTTAAATATTATCGAAAGTTCTACGTCAGAGTGAACTAAATCCACAAAATTATTGCAACAGGACCATGGAGTGACCTCTTTAAATGTTTACTATCGCTACTTTTTTCATCTAAACGTGTTTTAATATTTATTTTGTTATTTTTTTTATGTGTTTTCATTTAGTAGATATTTAATGTGGTTCAAGCCACTGATAAGTATTCACGGTACGGCACATACTTTCAGGTTACAAGATTTAGTTACTGAACTGAACATACATAACTTAATTATAAAATATGTAAATATAAATAAAGCTAACACATAATTTAGCTGGTACAGAACGCCGATGCCAATAAAAATATACGGCAGTAGAGAGGCATAAAAATAACAATTTAAAGTTGGTATATATTTTAATTTAACTGAAGTTTGTTAAATATAAAATGAAGGTATGTGATGGATATGTCATAATATTTAAGTAAGTAGTATAAGTATTGTGCAATGCACAACCTGCTCACCGCAATAAAGTATATTTTGACATATTTTACATTAAAACTGTACCCAGTTTTGTTGGTTTGCTGGTGTGGTTGGTTTTGCTTGCTGGCTTGGAGCGCTGAAATACAAACAATATAAAATTAATTTATTTTGCCAAGCAACATTTATTGATAAAAAATATTTTATTTACTAAATGGTTACTATAGTTAAAGTCAGTAAACTAGCAACTAATGCCCACTTTAGTAGAGGCGGCAGTACGGAATAAGAGGTTGAAAAAATAATGATGACACAACATAGAATTCAAATCTTTGATCGTTATTTAAAAAGTAATTTATAAATAAATCAAAAAAGGGCCCAGGTTTTCTCTCAGCATAAAAAATATGTTGGGACCCTGCTGGCCAAGTGCGGATTGGTAAACTTCACACCCCTTTAAGAACATTATGGAAAACTATCGGACATACAGGTTTCCTCAAGATGTTTTCCTTTGCCGTTATACCAAGCCGTTGAAAACATACTTAGATCTAAAAGTTACAAGTTCATACCTACATGCTACTTGCTAACTACTCTGCTATCACTTATATTATACTCGCATATAAATAATAGCCTCCTTATTAGTGTAATAAATTATTCTACATATTAATCAAAATATTTTTAAATCTATGAACTTTACTATGATATTGATTGACCTTTAAATATAAAGCCTCATTTAAAGAAAGATAATTTCATAACCACATATGTAAAACTTTTTCCTACAAAATTTAAGTATTAATAGCTTTATGATTAAAACAGGGTAAAATTAAATGCCGGATGTACAGCCAGACCAGCTTGTATGTAATAGAAGAATAAGATTACTAGGAGAAGGGGAGTTCAATGTTTAAATAAAAAAATGATTGTACCTAAAACAAATCTTACCTAGCAGAGTTAAAATCTCCCCACTCAGTGGTGGCAGGGGGAGCCCCAAATGGGGTTGGCACATGTTGGGGTGATGGTGGAGGTGGAAGCTTTGAGCCCCCAGGAGGTGGTGGCAGCAGACCTCCTGCCGTAGCTCCACCTGCTCGACGCGGTCTGCTTCCTTCACTACCATCCTTTTTCTAAATGACAGAAAATGCTTTATTACTACTTTATAGACTTATTACTTTGTATGTACAAGGTCATTGAACACAAAATATGCTATTGCCAATCACTATACTTTCAAATAAATGTATTTTTTTGTTGACTGTCTGTTGCTTGCATTCTGGAGATGAATTAGCTATAATGTGAAAGTTTCTAAATCTAATTGGAATTCTAAGGGGACTAGATGAAAGGTAACTGGTAAATATTTAAAATCCATATGTTAATAGGCATTCCCCCAATTTTGTTGAGCCCTCATGCTGAACTCAAGGCTTTCACGCTTACCCAGATCCCTTTGTGATGTTGTTACAACCCTGAGGGTGGTTAAAAGCTACTTTCCTACAGTCGATTAGAGTCTATTGAAGCCATTGTTAATTGATTTTTATGTTATCAATAACTGTGTAATTATTTCACTTACAGTAATCTTCATGTTGATCTTAATAGTCTCGCCTTCTTTGAAACTAAGGTCTAGTTGCTGTTGCTGTCCTTGTTCACCCTCTTGTTCTTTTCGCAACCACTTAAAGTGATCTTGAAGAGCTACATTCAGATCAAAGGAGTCAGATCTGTCACCAAATCCTAAACCGATGTAAGCACTGCGCCCTAAAATATTAGCCCTTATGAATAAGCATTGAGACATTGTTAATTATTTTAAAATTTATATTATAATATGTATAATGAATTTAATAAATATTGTATATCTGTACTAGACTAATATAGCTCATTTTGATGTTTTTTTTATATTCTTCTTTAAAATGTAAACTGATTTATAATTTATTTTTTGGTCTGGATATGTATTTTTAATTTTTTTTTAACAAATTGAAATAGGAGACAAAAACATTTTAAAAATATTTTCATAGGTAGAACTTGACTAAAGTAAAACACTCAATATTATTAAACTAGGAACTGGAACTAGGAATGGTTAGAAAAAGTAACCGTTGCTGACCATTATTAGTGCCAAACAATGAAATTTATTGAGTTTTACTATTTGCACAAAAATCATTACTTACCATTATCATCCTGTATCCTAACAACAAAATATCTGGAACTGTCAGTTACTGATTCGAGTGCTAATCCAGGGTACTTGTCGATGGGGCATTTAGCAAAAAGTTCACCGCTTGTTTTGTCCTCCAATTTCATTACCAGTTCGTCACCTTTCGAAACGAGACGCATACGCCCAGTCCATTGTGGCTCTTGTAAATTCCAATCAGCTGCCCTATTTAACATATATTTAGTTACAAAAACTTTACAGTATATCTTGACATAGTAAAAATGGATTTTAGTTACCTATAGCCCCTATTTGACTGTTTTGGGGGTATTTTAAAAACGAACACTTCATTTTTAACGAGCAACACACTTTCATACGCTTCCATGTTTTAAACACTTTAAAAAATATTCATGTAAGTTAATATAAGCGTGACTTTATTGTTTGAAATTTTTGTGCTAGGTATGGTCTTCGATAATTATCAAATCACTTGAAAATAAATACAATATTTTAGGCACAATCACCTAAAAAAAACAAGTCAAGTAGGTATCGAAAATCGAGATTCAGGCTGATGACAATCTATATGATTGACGTGACCATATTTGACATTGACACTGTCAATAGTATTCTTCTAGGGATTTTTTGTCAGCCAGCATTTCCCCTGTGCCTACTGCTGGTAACTTAATGATTCTCGTGTGCTGACTGCTGGCAATTTATAATATAAAAAGGGTAGCAACTGGAGTTGAAGCATATTTCTATAAATTATAATCACAAGTGTGTATGTATTTTCTTTGTGTAGGGTTACTGGTCTACGCTCATAGTTACTGTCTACTGATTGTAGTATTTTATTAATCTGTGTTAAAGATCCTTATCTGAGGTTTTCATGTTTTGACTTCTGACTTGTTAAAGTAAATTTCAAGTTACTAAAAACTTAAAAAGTAAACCTCTGCAAAAGTAGTGAAAGTTAGATCAAATAATTACTTGTTACGATCTTCAAAACACAGAGTAGGTAGGTACAAATTTGTAAAAGGATTAATTCAATGTTTGTGTTGTTAAATAAATAACCAAATGAATCCATCAATTATTAAAATTATTATTAATTATAATTACTACTTTTGTATTACAGATTGCATCAAAAGATGGCCTATAACGTAAGTGTATACAAAAAATTATTTTTTTGCACAATATTTTAAGTTAAGTTTTATGACATCAGACATGCAAGAAAGACCTATGAGGATAAAATTGATATGATTTTAGGCAGGTATGTTTTGAAATGTATTTTTGCTGCAATAGAAAACAACAGGATCACATTCAAAATATATTCAGGTGTGATTGCAGTCAAGCGCAATAGCATGTCTATAAACAAAAAAAAAAAAACAATCTGGATAGTATCCCATTATCACAATGAATTGCATCTCTGTTTCACCCCATACAATGTACAGTAATAAAAAATGGTAAAAGCGTTTCAAGCCGTTTGTGAATCTGATAGTCAAGTTGCTGAATCGTGTCTAAAAGTAAGTCAAGTTTTTTTATTTGTTGTTTTGTGATTATTGTTTTAAATGTATTGTTATTAGTAATTTCTAAGTTACCATGTTAGTGAAAATGACTGATCATAAAAGGAGCAAAGGTTTAGTGATGTATCATGGAAGAAAAGTTTATTATGGTATTATATACTTCGATGAAGCTATATTACATTTTCATTAAAAAATAGTACATTACGAAACAAATGTGGAATACTGAATTTTCAAGAGGGCAAATGATACAAGGAAAAAACAGGCTAAGCTAAACTTAAATACATTCTCATAAAATGTATACATGTAGTATATAGTGTAGTTTGGTTAGTTTGGACTGCTATGATTTATTAAAAATTTAATTTATAATAATATTACAAAATTAAAAAAGAAAATGGACTGTAGCTACATGCAGTTTACTAGGCTACATAGAGTTGCTAATTCATTCAAGGGCAAATTATATTATTTCATAACAAATTGCCCAATGAAATCTTTGGGATGTTTCTCAATAAGTTCAAAGTCTATATAAAACATAAGCTTACAGAAAATTCCAATTATATCATTTAGGATTAAGCTTTTAAATGATAAAAAAGCTTGCTTGTATGAATTGCTCTAATTTCATAGCTAAATTTTAATTGATTATGAACAAAAAAAATTACCCAGCTAAGTTTGTTGTGGGCTGTTCTTAGACCAAGGCGAGTTTGGAACCCTCATAGCTTTAGTTGCTGAATGTAGTCACCACCCCGTAAAATGCCACCCTTAAAATTATGTAAACATATATATATACAAACACTTCATGAGTACCTGTGACAGGCCTAAATTAATAAAGAATTTTTGAATGGGAATTGATTCCCTTACTGCCAAAAGGAGGATTATATTGTTGCTCCATATGCGTGAATGTATCTGCATGCCAATTTGGGTATATTACCAGGTATCTTTTTATAAACTTCTTCATTAACTGTATTAGATGAAATGTTATTATATTGTTAATGATGAAATTGGTGTTTTGTTGGGGAAGAATATAAAGTCGCTTTTATTATAATATAATATGTTTATTTAATCAAACTATAAAAGTTTAATATATTATTATATCTTATATATATTTATTTAATTAAACTATATTAGTAAAGGGATCAACCCTTTACTAATACTACTAAAAAATATTTGTATGGGAATCAATAAAATCTTTTCCCGTACAACCGTACCAAGCAATTCAAAATTGGCAATTTACCTGTCCAATTTGTTGTGGTTTTTATGGATCCGCTTCTATAATAGCCTTCAATTCTTGTTCTGCAAATCGAAATTTCCAGAACGAAAACGCAGGAGACATTTGAGATAAGAGTATGGTCGCTTTACGACAAAACGCCAATTTCATAAGCACCTACCTAACATATGGTACAAAAAAATAATGTCTATCAGGAGTTCAAACCAAAGTTAAACCAACTTAATCTATTCTTTTTAAATAGATGGACGTGTTGTATCCTTACTTCCTTACTTACTTTACTTTACTTAATATTATAAATGTGAATGTAAGTTTGTTTGTTACCCTTTCACGTAAAAACTACTTTTTTATTTTATTTTTTTATTTATTGCAAACAAACAAACAAACACATAAAAAGTAATCCAAAGAATACAGATAAAGTCTGTGATTTCCACACTAGGATTCCCTGTGTCGTGGAAATCACTTCCTTCCAGGTTGAATACAATAAAGGTAACTTAATAATAAAACAAAAAAAAATCAAAAACAAAAAAAAAGCAATTGGAGTTATAATGACAAAAAATTGTTCTTTAATGTGTGTAATGTGTATGATTGTGTTGATGTGTGTGTATGACTGTGTTTGTGTGTGCATGCGTGTGTCTCTCTGTGTGTTTATTGTATGTTATATTTATTCTAATATTGTAAGCATTTTTTCTGTTTCTCGGTAGCTTGATTACTCCGTACTTAACCGATCGTCATGAAACTTTGTACACATATTTTTGGAAGTGTAAGAAGTAATATAGGGTACTTTTTATCCCGATATTAAGCTCGGTTCCTTTGGGAGAGGGGATAAAAGTGTTTGACGTTTTACACCATAACTCCGACAAATTATAACCGATTTAAATAATAATTTTTGTACTATAGAGGTTATAATATGTGTTTAATTTTGCCCAAACTTTGTGTAGATTTGATGAATGTGGTTGGAGATAGAGGACAGAACTACTCAGCGGACAGCAGCAAACCGCTTATTTAAGGCTTAGCTATACTGAATTTTTAAATTTTTTTAGAACTTCAACTAAATTGAATGCCACATCAAAAAACAAAATCAAACGCAGACGAAGTCACGGGAAACAGCTAGTAATATAATAAAAACGTCTAATTGAAATATCACTCAATAGATTACGTCAAGGTTATGGTTCCATACCTATGTCGTATTATATCTTTAACCATTCGTCCTAATCATATGTAATAAAAGGGAAAAGTCTTTTGTTTTTCAATACTTGAGACGGTTTACTAATTTTGATAAGAATTCATAATTGTTGATAATAAGACCAGCAGGGCTAGCACGGGTAGGAAACAAAAATTATATCCCCTGATTATAATTCTAGCCGTGCGACGAGGAATATAATTGACATGTCCACCTGATAAAGCACGGGAACAGGGAATTGGAGAAGTTTAACCCCGTTTATCGTGTATATCATCTCTCCTCCTCCACTCCTGCGCCAGTGATCTTAGACTTGATACACCTGTGCGAGAAGATACATTTTTATCCTTTCCCCGGGGATATAATTGTCTCCTGCCAATGCTAGGCGTGCATCCTCCATTTGAGTTACAATGACTTAACGAAAATCTACTTTTTGTGACTTAAATATAAAGTTCAACATATACACTGTCGCTGATGTTTTTATAGGCATTATCAAGCTCTATAAATTTTCTGTAGAAATAAATCATCTCTTCGTTAAGGCAGCGTTCGTAAGAAACGTTGCCATTTGCAGCTAACGATGCTGGCTGTATATTGGTTTACCTTGACGCGCAAAATGTATATATCTTATATCTTTAAACGAGCAATTCTTGTATATATATATATATATATATTGAATAATTGGAATCTCGGAACCGACTCCAACGATTTTCATGAAATTTAGTATACAGGGGGTTTCGGGGGCGATAAATCGATCTAGCTAGGATTCATTTTTAGAAAATGTCATTTTATTTGTGTTTTCCGGTAATAACCGATTTGGTGCAACGAAGTTCCACGGGTCAGCTAGTATTTATAAGTTTATCCTGCTTTGTTTCTCGTAGTGTGATAAACATCGTCGTATGAAACGAGTTTGGTACATTACTTTTTACACTCTGGGCTAACGGCTTTCTTAGCGCATTCGCTTTAAAAATGCAATGTTGCCAAACTAGAAAGCATAATTTACTATTATCGAAATTTCAACTACCAAGGCACAATAACAATAATAAAATAATAGAGGACGAATAAAAAAACAAGGTCGATATTCTGAATTTTAACGTAATTGAACTGTACAGGTGTGTACTGTGAGTGAGGACCGTGCATAAGTAGTATAGTCGGAAAAATGTAATAGGCCCGTTTTGACATTTGTGCAAGACCATAGAATGTAACTTGGAACGAAATTGAAAGAAACAAAAAAATAAAAATCAATTACATACAGTGTTTTAAAAAATACGTAAATTTTTTTGGTACGTTAAATAATATGAAAGAATATATCGCGAGTATTCTTTTTGCGCTTACTTCATAGTAGCATGCAATTTATAATTGTTGCGAAACGTTCCGAAAACAGTTACGTTCTGTCTTTTTTTTTTTATACTAGAGCTGTAACCATTTTTTTTACTGAATATCGAAATTAAATATTGTGTAGTTATCTTTACTGCAAAGAATGAGCTTGGTTCTCAAAATGGGTTCTAAATAATGAGTCTGAGATGATGTATCTGACCAAGCGGCACATGACTGAAGCGTCCCCGCGCGCACTGCGCAGTTTTTCGTTACTCATCTTGTAAAGTTGACTGTGCGCTCGTTTAAGTTTGATATATATTGTTTACTATTACGTTAACTATGGCTCTTCTATTTTGGACATTAATTTAAACATAGTGATTTGACTCGATTTTTGTGTTTGTTGTTATATAGTACTAACTCTGTTTCAACATGTTGAAAAGTGGACGTAAAATCAACAGCCAGTCACGCGTATTGGTTGTGAAGTTAAAGGAATACTTTGAACGAACGAACACTTTACAATACATAATAATATCAATCAAGTACTGATACAAACTTGAATTGATTTATCGTGAGTATCGAGTACAGAGTCTTATGGTTCCATAACTAGTTACGTCGCGATGACAAATGTCAAAACGGGCCTATTACATTTTTACGACTATAGTGCATTTCTATACCTATCAATTTCGGAAACGCCTATAAATCACGGGTGTTAATATTTTAGATTATGATCCTTATGAAGATGTTATAAGGTCCACGTTGCGAGCAAGCGTGATAAAGAAAATATTTTCTTTTTTATGCTGTCCATACTTATGACTGGGAGTGGTCGGTTATGTCAGGGCAGGGCTTATATTGTGACGATATTAACGTATTAGATCAATGGTATTGTGAAATAAAAATTATGAACAATACGACCTACGGGAACCAATTAACAATTACAATTATTATAATTATTACGCTAAATGAAATGTATATATTCATAAAACCTTAAAGTTGCCAGTTAAAGCTACACTAGGCACAAACAAACTAATGTTATACACCTACCACAGACTAAACACCCCAGTCCGATCAAATAAAAATTGATTATAGAAAATGGCGGCCGACTGTGTATCGGTAAATAATATGTGTTTTTGTAAATGTACATATTCATTGGTGAAGTGTAGTCATATAATCAAGTGGATTTAAATAAACTGATATCTGACATAAACATTAAAAGTGTGTGATTTGTTTTTAGAATTATGTAAGAACAAAGACGTAGTTCGTTTTTGTAAATGAATTTAGCATCATTACAAAATACAAATGCATAAAAATGGTATACTCTCATTTGCTCACGATTGTGACAATCGTGTTATTGATACGAATATCAGTGCAAAATGAAAACGTTGAATGCCCTCACAAATGCGACTGTTTAGAACAGTATGTAGACTGTTCGAAAAAAAATTTGGTGTCAGTGCCAAGAATTCCAAAGTGGGTGGAGAAATTAGACCTAAGTTACAATAAATTAATAAGCGATGTTACCTATGGATTCGATGGCTTGTTATCCCTAGACACCTTAAAATTAGATAAAAATGCATTGTCTGGTATTCCTAACTTCCTGCACCAAAATCAAATACAAGAAGTCAGCCTTAATAGAAACAATATAAGTGCAATAGACGCTGGTCATTTTCCCGTGAACAGTTCCATAAAGATAATAAGCTTAAACAGCAATCACATTAAAATGATAGAGGAAGGTGCTCTCAACAATTTGACCAACTTGGTGACATTAAAGTTGAATAGAAATGAAATTATATCTCTACCTAACCACCTATTTAGGCATCAGTCTAGCTTGAAGGTTTTGGAATTAAATCATAATAAACTACATGTCATTACTGGTCTGCTTTTTCAAGGGTTATCCAGTCTGACCATATTGAAAATAAAATATAACAATATTGCAAACATAATGGATGGTGCTTTTTTTGGATTTAAATCTGTGAACTTGTTACAATTGGATCATAATGGAATTCGAAGTATATCTAAAGGTTGGATGTATGGTTTGGAATCATTGACCATGCTATCCTTATCAAATAATTTAATATCTCAAATTGATTTTGGTAGCTGGGAGCTATGCACCAGTCTAGAAGAATTAGATCTATCTCACAACTATTTGATGGAAATTGAAGGTCGCACATTTCAACACTTGACCAACCTCCACACCCTCAATTTGAGTTACAATAACATCTCCTCAATATCCCAGGAAGCATTTAGCCACATGGTGCAGCTAAAAACACTCCTTTTAAATAATAACAAAATATCCTGGACAGTTGAAGACATGTCGGGGCCATTTTCAAAACTTCAGAATCTTATAAAATTCAACTTGTCAGCTAATCACATCAAATCAATTAGTGCAAGAGCATTTGAAGGCTTAAATAATGTTGTTGAAATAGATTTAAGAGCAAACAATATTACCTCAATTCAACAGCACGCTTTCAATTCAATGACCAAAATTAAAAAACTGTATTTGAACTCATCATCTTTATTATGTGATTGCAACTTGCTGTGGATGGTCAAGTGGATTAGAGATAAAGTTGAACAAAAGTATGTCACTGCTACATGTGCTTACCCATCAGAAGTACGAGGAGTTATTATCTCCAGAGTCAAGGAAGGTAATTGTGGTGATTCACCCAAACCAAGAATTATTGAACACCCTAAGACACACCTGGCAATAAAGAACCGATCTGCTAATTTAGTTTGTTCAGCCACATCAAATCCGTTTAGCAATATGACCTTTTTATGGAGGAAAAATAATGGCAATGTCAGCAATCCCAGGGTATATGAGAACGTTACATTAACAGAACATGGGAAACCTCACGCAACTTCTGTTTTGGTTATACCTGATGTAACACATTCTGATTCAGGCAGATACCAGTGTGTTGTAAGTAATAAATTTGGAACATCATACTCTTCAAAGGCAAAAGTCGATATTGTAACCTTTCCCCGGTTTACGCAAATACCAATAAATGTAACAGTAAAAACTGGTGATACTGTGACCCTCAATTGCGCAGCAACTGGTGACCCCCAACCAGAAATATCATGGAAAAAAGATGGTGGGAATGACTTCCCTGCAGCAAGAGAGAGACGCATGAATGTTATGCCAACTGATCATCTATTTTTTATTGTAAATGCTAAAACAACTGATATGGGAATTTATAGTTGTGCTGCTAAAAACTCAGCTGGTACTATAATAGCTAATGCAACATTGTCAGTTTTACAAGAACCATCTTTTGTTAGAGTGATGGAGAATAAGGAAGTGACCAGTGGGGAATCTGTAGTATTACAATGTATGATAACAGGATCACCTAAGCCTGTATTAAAATGGCTGAAGGATGGGTCTTCAATACTTCCTACGGAACGTCACTTTTTCACTGCAGATGATCAAGTACTAGTTATAATTGGAGCAGAGTCCAGTGATGCTGGTCATTATGAATGTGAAATCACGAATAAACTAGGTACTAAGAAGGACATGATAGAGCTAAAGGTTCTTCCTCCAGTGGCTATTATGGTAAAAGAGGAAGATATGACGGGTATTATTATAATAACAGTGGTGTGTTGTGCTGTGGGAACATCTATTATTTGGGTGGTAATAATTTACCATACAAGAAGACGCATGGCAGGTGCAGTGCGTAATAACTTTCCATCTGAAAGTGTGAAAATGACACAAGTTGTGCATAGTGATAGTGATTCTCCTCATTTGTTTCCAGACAATCTGTCAGAGCATTCCTCTTGTAAGGACAGTGGAACAGGGGACTCTGCTAAACAAACAAGCTTTGATGGAATGCCAAGCGATAGAAGTGAGCAAGTACATTTTGAAACAACTGTGTGCAGAAGTTATTCTCCAGTGCCAGAAGCGCATAAGCTTCTTCCTTCATCATTTAAGCCATCTATACAAGTGTGTGTTAACACCTGTGTTACACCAGCTACTTACAGTTTTTCTAGTCAAAGTGGTAATGTTTAAGCCTAATGTTATATTTGTATTAAGGGTAAAATTAAGATGTTATACAAACATTGCATTTCACTAACTTTTATCAGATAAAAGATCTTAAATGTTTGTATGGTATAATATTTATATAATTCTGAATATCTCCTGGTCAGAAGCCACTGAACTGTAGTTTAGTGAATGCACATCACATTTCAGCCACACAATTATGACATGAAAACAGTGAATTTAATAAAATGTGTGTAAAATGCTTTAAACAACAAATTGAGGTACTATATATGGCCTTAATTTGTTATAGAAAACTGTAAAAGACGATTTTGATTGCTTAGTACAAAATGGAACAAACTTGCCAGTATTGGTTTGATGTAAAAGACTGAATGTCATTTATATATATATATATATATATGTATAATATATATATATATAAATATAATGTCTAGGATCATTGTTATTTTCTATTCTTTTAGTCAATAAATATATTAAACCATAAATATTGGGACAAATACTAAATATTCCTTAATTTATATATTGTAGTATAGGTATAATAAGTGTAATGTATGGTTAGTATATATATATATATAAATATGAGATTTTTGTATTTTTTAGCCAAGCCCTTAGCAATCCAGTTTTGCCAGTTACTGTTTAAGGGTTTTCACTAATGAAAATGAACAAGCAAAATAAACTAATATTGGAAGATTGATTAATTCATAGTAACATTGTAACAATAATTGATAGACTTGACTTATTTAATATTAAGTTACAATGATAGCTTCATAATATTTTTAGGGCATAAATTAGTAGTTTCATTTAAAATAGGCTGAGTGAGATTAGAAATAAAGAGCACAAGTATTGGTGATTAAACAAGCATTGTAATAAGTATATCTATACATCATTTGGTAAAATAATAAATGATAAAATAAGCTTTTGTATACAATGGAATATGATTAATAATTTAAACTTTGTAGAAGTAATGTTAGTTACTTAAGCTAACCACTCTAGCAATATTTTGCCTCAATCTCTAAACTAAACTATATTTTTCTTCATGGAAAAGGATTGCACTATTTACAATAGAGATTTGTGTACAACAATTGACAACAATATATAATTTATTGGCAGTATTTTTTTTTTCATATTTTTTTGTATTCATCTATTATTAAATATAAACATTCTACTCTTGTTAATCTTCAACTTAAACATTAATCTAAGAGCGTGTAGAAAAAGCATTATATTATGGCAGCTACCCCAACCTCGAAAGACCTATACATAACTAATAGGTTTAATTTATTGGATAAATTAGATTGTACCTATTATACTTATAAATACTTAGCACAATATTACCTAATCACCTTTTCTGATTAGAGTGTAACCCACCAACCTCAATATTGTAGATTGCATGTAGATTGTTAGAATTAATAGGTATATTTATTGCAAATTAACTTTTTATTTTTTTATATAGGTTCATACAATATTATATTAAACATAAAACTGTCCCATTACATTTTTTTTAAGAATTTATTTTATAGTTAATTTTATGATTTAACTTCACCCTCTCAAAAATATAGAATATACTTTTGCAATCACATTTTTTTTTTTTATGTTGGTTTGATTGTACCCTAGAATGACAATTTAATATAGGTATGATATATTAGTTGCTACAAATGGAACAAATATTTATTCTAAAAAGATATATAATGTTTAACTATTTGGTATGTTGGGAATATGGACATCACCATAAATGTGCAGCTTTTATTTAAGTAGATTATGGTGCCAATTTTGTTTTACGCCTATCTCTAAAGTAAACTTAATTAACAGGTTCAAAATATGGTGCTATCCTATTCCAGTAAATACATTGTGAAAAGGACAGCACTCCTTTTAGGTCTGTCAATTTAGTGTGGATGTGTACTACAGAATCAGCAACAGTTTTACATTAAGAATTGTCAATGTAGCTTAGAGATTTGTATTCAACAGAATTATCTCCATTGTATTTGTAATAGATAAGCTTTTGTTTACCTATAACAATTCATCTTATAATAAATAGTATATTATATAATCAAAGATACCCTAGAAACTGCCTTGTAAAATTTATAGAAACTAGGCTATGATTTTCATCATTAAGTTAATTTTTTATTGTATATTCCGATTGTCATTGTCAACATGGTCTCCTGGGTCTGTTGGTATTATTAATTGAAATATAGCAACATAAAATGATATAACTTTAAAGTAACAGAGAATCCCATATCTGAAATAAATAATATTTAATTTCTTTTTTAATACTGAAATAAAATTGGATAAGATAAAATATCTATTTGAATGTCAATTTTTTTTTTTTTAGTCTAAGTGATCTTATAGCAGGTACTATAATACAAAGAATATGTCAGCTACTTATATAACTATGTATTTATAATTTCAATAGCATGGACGATAGTAATAAATGATAACATAGACTGGATTGTGCCTATTAATATTAATTGCCTTACCTTTCCAATGCATGGAGAGGAATGGGCTACAAGATAATTTTAATTTATCATAAGAATCTGTACAGTGCAGGCCTTCATAATTAATTCAATAATTATTATTTAAAATACAAAAATATTATGTTGATACTTAAATGGTAATTATTAACTATTACTTATGTTTGATGCTGACTGTCCTCATTCTAGTTACTGCCTTTGAATGATGTTGGCCTACTTTATAATTACACTGTTCTCCTCATTCTTTATGGCTTTTGCAACTATTTTGTATTGTTTTTACGATGTACATACATAATATACTAATACGTCAATAGGTATTAAGTATTTATAATTTAAATAGAATAAATTCGTTTTAAAATAGAATATTTATTATTTTAATGTCCTTTCTAGTTTTATGAATACTAGTGTAACGAGATTGCCTGTAAACATAAAAACTAAACTGCCGCATTAGAATAAGGAAAACTTTTTGACGACCACCCTGACGCAGAGGTGGAGGTCCCGCCGGGATAAATTTGTCATTATTTCTTCTTATATTTTAATTTGTCATTATATTGTCTGGTGAGAACTTCGGCCATGACTAGTTAACACCTTACCGACAAGGAGATACCGCCAAGTAAATTAGCGTTCCGGTACGATGTCGCGAAGAAACCAATGCAATACCCCTTAGAGGTTAGCCCGCTACCATCCTAGACTGCATCATCTCTTACCACCAAGTAGGCAATGTAAACCGTTAACTTGCAGCGGAAATTATACTAATATCTTAAACCACTGTGAAGTTGCCCTGGCTGAACTTAGTTTAACTAGAGTTTGTCTATAGCGGCAAATAACCTTTAAGAAACATATTTTGTCAAGAATAACAGTAGGTTCGTAGGTGTTTTTTTCGTTGATTACAACAATAAGTTTTTTTAAACTTCATACATTTATATGATGATGTTTGAATCTCTTTTTGGAATAATCAGCATCTCAATACTTCGATATTCATTCAAACCATACTTTATGATTGGAGAGTTTCCGTCTTAATGTCACGTACCAGCTGGTGAGATCGCAATCTAGCTAATTTTACGTCGAAATAAAAAATCGATGCAAATTACGGTGAATTATTAAACCTGCCTCCGCCTGCCCATATGCGTCTTTTTCCTAGATTATCAGTATTCTCTTATTTGCCACCATTTTAATTTTTTATGATGTCTCCATTGATTCAGTTTTATCTAAAGAAATAGAGGACAGGTAGGTAGAATATCACCTGAACCAAAACAACAAAACCTTTATCGTAATGCCACCTGGAAAAGGATTGAAAAATAAAGGGTTCAGAGCCTGACAAGGCCAACCCCTGGTCTAATATAGAAAATCTACTTAGCCAAAGAGTACTTTAGTTTTATTTATAAAAAAATAGAGATGCAAAAAACAAACCTTACTCTCGTAATGCCACCGGGAAAGGGACTGAAAAATAAACGTACGATTTCTAAGCCTGTCAAACCAATATATAGAATCTGCTATACCAAAGATTTACTACTTAATGGATCCCTTATTTTTTTCCAGCCCGGCTACAATCAACCCGGGCAGAATCCAGCAGCCTACAATCAACAAGGTTACAACCAACCAGGCTACAATCAACCTGGCTATGGAGGGCAAGCAGGACAATTGGAAATGGGCCACGGTCCATACCCATCTATTGGCGCGGGGGGCACTGTATCGCCGCAAGTGCAACAATGGTTCAGTGCTGTTGACAAGGACAAGTCTGGGTTCATAACGGCGGCAGAGTTGAGAGCAGCATTAGTTAATGCTCAAGGTCAATCTTTCTCGGAAACTGCGTGTAATCTTATGATTGGTGAGTCCGTTGGCCATTTGGAAATTGGGTCTGGATGTTTATATACAAGTACAGGAGCTATATCGTAACAATAGAAAAATCTTCCTCCGAGCGGGTGTTTGTGCTCGGGGACCGTCCTTTCATCATTGGAAGTGGTATATATAGTCATTATTAGTGAATTCTTCGCTAGCGTGATGCAGCATCTTTGTGAAGCCAAATGCTTTACTTTATAGCTATAACTTTATTAATCCGTTGCAGTACGTATCCTTAGCCTGCCCACCTGCATGTGAGAGCGACCTGGTGGATCTCAGTTTTGAGATGACGATAACGTTTCGTTTGCATTTCAGGCATGTTTGACAAAGATCGATCGGGACACATCAACTTGGAAGAGTTCGACAAATTGTATACTTACATAAACCAGTGGCTTGCAGTTTTTAAAACCTACGATTCAGATCAGTCTGGCTCCATCGATGAACAAGAATTGTCGAAAGGTTTGACCATTTTTCTTTAATTTTAAAAACTTAATCTTCGAAAGTCAATCTAACAGAATGACGTTGAGCTGAATGATAAATATGATATTCCGCAAGATTGATTATTATTTTTTTAAATTACAAGTATGATAGTGTCTCAGCAGTAGGAGAGCTTTTTGTGATGGAGCACATCCGGGGAAGTACTACTTAGTGACGAGCTTATTTCTGCCGCAGTATTGCTTTGTTCCGGTCTTCAGGGCGTGGATGTCGGTGTATTTATAGGCACATGAGGCTTAACACGTACGCCACGGGTTGCTAGGGCGGCACTTTGTAGGATGTTTTCATGCCTTGCAACCAGATGCTCTGTTTATAGGCGATGGGTTTCACTCAGGTTTACCATCTGCTTGGTCCGTTTTCTGTCTCGGCTATTATCACTTGCAACAAAAATCCTCACAAAAGCCGCACACCCGCATTACAGCAGCGTGACCGGACAATGCTATTAACTCCTATCCTTTGAGATAGGTGACGTATGCCCAGCAGTGAAGACATAAATGAGCTCAAGATGTGAAGGTGTTGAAATTCAAACAGCACTTAATTAGGTTTAAAGTCATTACTTGCTACGTACCTACAAAAATGACTGACTAAGAACGTCCTAATGTAATGGGTGGGTAATGATGATCATGATGAAGAAGAAACTATTGGGAGGAGCAATAACGGCAGATTTTCCAAGTAAGGTTAAAATAATAATAATAATTTGGTGAAAGCTGAAAAGGAAGAAGTCTCAAAAAACTTGGACCTTGCTTACGAGATAACCGCAATGTGAGGGTAAAAACTTTTTAACTTTTAACTCTTACTGAAAACTTTTTTCGTGAATTGTTTGATAAAATTTATATTCTTTCATTTAATGATTCTTTAAGGCATGCATTTTTGTGGTGTACTCTAAGAGCCACTGTTTTATAATTCGAAAAGGAACGAAAAGTGAATTATGAGATTTGGTGCAGATTATATTGTACAGAAATCTCAAAACTGAACTTAATTGACACAGCTAAATTTAGTAGTGTATTCCTTACACTGTGTCCTCTTGATAGCACTTTTTTTTTTTTGAAAATGCGGTGATAGCCCGGCATCCCTTTTCGGGGGAAAGGAGTTATTCGCATCTTTAATTAAAGCAATTAATGTAAGCACTTGCTTTAACGGTAAGGCAAAGCATGGTGAGGAAACATGCACGCCTGAGAGTTCTCCATTACGTTCTCAAAGGAGTTTTAAGTCTACCAATCCGCACTTTGCCAGCGACTGGTGGATTACGGTCTAAACCCTTCTCGTACTATCTAAGGAGACGAGAGGATGCCCTGTAGTTGGCCGGTAATTGTTTGATGATGGTGATGATGGTTTTTAGAACCGTTGGAGGAATTGACAGTTTCTATATTCATTGGATTTTCTGTGTCTTTCATGAACACTACTTTCTTCAGTAGTTACGTAAATTTTTGATAATTTTTCAGCACTGTCACAAATGGGATTCCGGTTCACGCCTGACTTTATCAACTTCCTGTCGAAGAGATGCGACGCGAGAGAGAGTAAAATATCAGTGGACAATTTCATAGTGTTGTGCGTTCAAGTACAGCGCTTCACTGAAGCATTTAAACAGAGGGACACTCAACAAAATGGGACAGTGACAATTGGCTTTGAAGATTTTCTAAATATTGCGCTTAGCTGTTCCATATAATGAAACTCAACGTGATTCTATCACGCTCTTGCTTTAAAAGATAAGCGTTCACCTTGGAAAGCTTCTTTCTCATATGAAATACACGAGTCTCATGCGAAAATTATTACTTTCCACAAAAATCCCTTTAAACTTTCAAAACCAGTTTTTGCCATTCCCATTAAAAAAAGCAATTTACCTCATAACGTTTAGATTGAATTATAATTATTAAGTTAAGAAAATAGTATAAATGTTTTCATTTATTTATTTTATATAGAGATTTTATACACAATGTTTGGATATGTGCACAGAAAGCCTAGCTATTGCGCGTTGTTCCAATAAAAGCAATAAAACTTGCATAATTGTACTTTTATTTCGTGGACTTCCCTTTTTATGATTTTAATTGTTATTCCTCTCAAAACTCTAACAGTGATGCATCTGAAACCAAATATTCATTGAATATTATATATATACAGTATAAGTAAAAAACTTGAGAAAATTTAACTCCTTTTTGTGTGTATCTGTGGCATCGTAGCGGCCGAACGGATGTACCGATTTCGATTTTGTTTTTTGATTGAAATGTGGAATGTAAAAAATAGTGTTCTTAGCTATGTTTGATGAAAATCAGTCCAAGATGGCCGCCGCCACGAATTGGTTTACATAAGCATTACATCATTATTATGAGCAATAACTAAAATTTTCAAGTTTCTAATAATATATATATTATTTGCTACATACTTGCATCATTCTTTCTCCTCATAGCTTCTGCTTTCTCCAAAGAAAACACAAGCTCTTGAAAGTTTTTCACAGCTGCCCTCATATTACTTTGATGTTGAACATTATCCTGAGCACTGTCGTCAAGAAGGGTGTATATTGTTGGTATTTCCTCTAATTTGAAGCTTTTAGCATGTTCAGGTTTAAATACTACGGATACCTTTCCTGTTTTGGGATGAATACTAAATGGTGATTTTAACAAATGGTTAAAGCCTTTTGTCACATTAACATCTAATCTAGGGTAACAGTACTGTATTTTTATTTCTTCAACTAAGTATTTAATTTTCCTTGTGGCATTTATATTCTGAAATTAGAGTAAAAAAGTTTTTATTTTTTGTATTATTGGAAGATGTAAATACAAAATTTTAACTCTTCTTGAGTGGTTTATGTGCAAAAAACCTTATACTTACTTCTTTGCAATATTTATTGTATGTAGTAACAAAAGTATCCCATCTCTCTAGTGATGATCTTGGCATTCTTTCTAAATTCTCTTGTACCTGTGTTGCCAATGTTTCATCAGGTATCATTTTCAGAAAACTTTTTAAACCTTCTGTAGTTGAAATAAGTTCTTGGTCCTGAAGAATTTCTTCAAAATATTTATCAATTATGGTAAGAGATCTCCTGTAAACAAAATTAATAATACAGGTTCTATGAAGTCATAATAACTAATTTGGTATTTGAAAAATGCAATGCAAATCAAATTTTCATATTTATGAAAATCTACAGCCCTTCTAATAATAAATATTTTGAATCTCTTTACCAGATACTGGAATGTAAGTCACTAGCAAAGTGTACTTTTTTATTCTGATTTTCACCACCCATAATAAGACAAAGGTAATCTGCAACAGCTGCTCGGCCAGGGCTATCCAATGTTCTTGCTTCATAGTCTGATACCCAGCAATGTACACCGCGCCGTCCAGAGAACACCCATAGAATATTTTGAAAACCAAAATCATCTGGAATAAAGCAGATACTAAAAAATTTAATACAGTAACCAAAAATAACAACAATAAATAATTCCAGAAGATAAATTTTATTCCATTTCAAGAAATGCCATTGCTTCTTTTGATGATTTTGATCAATTTTGTGAACATATCATTTAATTTTTGACAAATGATAATGGCAGTGTGACTTAGTAAATAAAGCAATTTGTATTCATGTGTAAGTCCTACAAACATAAGTTTTATTATATTGCTAAAACTGTAGGTAAAATCCTTGTCAAGTATATAGCAAAAGAATTTTTTTTTCATCATAAGTATTCTTTTGTTTAACTTGCTAGATAAAAGGACAGTTACTTGGAATTTTCTTTGTCCTTAAAACTTGCAAGCTTTTTAAACACAAAATGATGAACTATATTTTAGGAAAATCATAAAACCTTTCTGTATACTGTATTCTAGATTTTCTATTAAACTGTACTTGTTTTGGGGGTAACTACTTGTTTTAGTACAAGTAGTTACCCCCCAAAACAAGTACAGTACAATAGTACAGTACAATACTACTTGTACTGGGAGTTTATGATTACAGTAATTATGAACAAAATACCTCTTAAAGCTGTATGAATGATTTCACAGGCTACAACCATAAATTTCCAACACTTATCACATACTATAGCTTCTTGGCAACAAGTTCGCACTTCATCATAGTCTGTGAGATCAATATCAAACACTAGCTCCCTAGCCAGTACAACTGCATCATGACGACCAATAGAGGGTCTGCAAAATATTTAAAAATATTAATTCAAAAATTACCGCAAGTCAAGCTAGAACTCTACAGTAGACACAAAAACATTATCTCTTGTTATTAGTACAAATAACTTTTATTATTGAGGGGTCGTAAAGGATTTTTGTTGAAATTTTATGGGAGAGCAAATATCCTAAAACCTAGCAGCTATATATATGAAAGTCATAATTTGAATTTTGCAGCACTCTCTTCAGGTGCTCCATACTGTATGCATTTAAAAGTTTTGCTGCAGATTTTTTGGAAAAGAAAATACAACATTGATTGGGCATGATATTAAATTCTTCTTATGTATGGAAATTCTTGACCTACCAATGCATACATTAAAAAAATGTGCAAAAGCACATCTAGTACAGCGAGGTTACTATACATTTGATGAATTCCTCAATGACAAGGTAGATTGGAAGCAGCCAGCCTCTCTCTTATCTCCCGCAAGATAATGATTGTAAATGTTGATGTTGGAAAAGAGCAACTACTGAGTTTCTTGCCGGCTCTTCTTGGTAGAATCTGCTTTCCGAATCGGTGGTAGAGTCACTACAAAAATACATACTTGAGGTTTCAAAAGTGCTTATAAAGTAGGCCTACTTGAAATAAATGAATTTGGATTTGATAATGCAATACTTATAGGAGCTAGGGTGCTATAAATAAGAACTACAATAAACTGAAAAGTGTATTAATAAATAAAACTGTTTAAAATGTGCAGAATTAAAAGAAAAAGATCCAACACATATGGAGGTATTCAAGAGATATTTAGGGCCTTAAACATAAATGTGGCATAACTTTGAAATACTTATATAATTTTGGAGCTGCACAGCAAGTCAAAATATCTCTATCCCTCTTAAAAGAGCCTTGGCACGCTATCCCACTAGTTGGATATGTTCAAGGATGTGAATAATAATGAAGCATAACGTTTCGTTTTTTTTTATTCTACTACAAGTTAGCTCATGATTGCAAACTCACCTGGTTGTAAGTGATGATACAGTCTAAGACGGTAGCTGGCTAACCTATTAGGAAATATGGCAATTATATTAAACCCTTATCAGTTTATATGCAACATTTTACTGGAATGCTAAATCGCTGAGCAGCGTGTCTTAGATGGTAGGGTGGTGACTAGCAACAACCAAAGTCTTCTACCAGACCAGAAATTAGAAAATACAGAAATAGTAAATTCCCAAATGGCCCCTGCCAGGAAATGAACGCGGGAGCTCCAACTTAAAACAACAGAGCTCATCACTGCACCAGGTAGGTATTCAAAAAACCAATAATAGCCTTCGCCATTATCTGCATTAATTATACTTACTTAGTATTGTAAACTGCACCAATGTCCAGCTTATGCGGGCATTTTTTTTGCAACAAAGTTTGAAATTCCTTTTGGTCATTTATAGATAAATACCGTAAATATACATCATCCGCTAAAGTAAATGACAACTCTCTGTTTGATAACGGCTTAGGATTGTTTCCACATGAAAGCCATCTACAAAAAATGTTTTGAGGAAAGTATCTCGTGTAATACAAAGGCAACATATCTGGTAACAAATTTTCATCATGCTGATCGGCCTGAAATATACGTTAAGGTTTAAAGGAATGGAAGTACATTTAAATGGAAACCAGCTTTTATGTACCTACCATTTTTATACAAAAATAACAGAAATTACAATTGTCAGGTAAAATTTAACAGTCATAAAACAAAACCATTAAACTAACTAAAAAATACCGCCAAATCTAACGTGAAATGTCAACAACCACAGATGTTAACCTAGTGTCAACTGATTTCAACTGAATGTCAACGGCTCAAGGACAAGACTATATAGCCTATTGAGAATAAGAACTGCTATTTAACACAATTATTAAGCACTAAATAATAGATAGTAACATATTAAATCAATGCTAAATATCCTATTATGATTTATATTTTATTTGAGTTATAATACTTACCAAAGACCACGCTTAATTTTTTAATACGTTAGATAAAAAGTATAGTGCTGTATTTATATGTTTGACTATCCCCTTTGTGGTTCTTCCAAGTATACGTGATAACGCCTTACTATGAGATCGAGAATATTGAACACTAAATAAATGGCTAACCAAACATACCAAGACAACCCTGGTTTTGCCATTATCAGAATGGAAATCGCTGGATTACACCCATAATCTCATAATCTCCCATCTACGTCTTGGTCATGCTTGCACTTCTGTTCATCTGGCCAAACTCCGGTGTCACCTCTATCCGTGGCTTGGATGGAGGCACTGTATCTCACATTCTTTCTAACTGTCCCAAACTCGTATATCCTTTCTATGTTCCTCCTAAACCGCCCCGTCCTTTGAGTGTTAAATGCTTGTATTCGTCCTTATTGTAGATTTTTATGTAATTGTTACAATAATTATATAAAGTGGGTAAATAAAAAATAAACTTTTGATAACTATAAATTCTTATATGCCAGATATTTTACCAAATTGAGTAACCCCGAGGTTGTCGAGCCCTGGGGCTCTTCTAATGGCGAGCTCTCGCGCTCGCCCCACTCCCCCGGTGACGCCGCGCCGTAGCAACCTCTCAGGTGGTTATTTAGTTATAATGGACAACCAACAGTCAAAAAACAACAAAAAAAGATAACTTATCTGTTTTTTTCTTTTCACAGTCCTGTATGGAGTCTAAAAATGCAAAGATACCTCCCGGTGTCTTAGTCGTTATTGATGTTTCCACGAAATAAGAAATATGAGGTTTAACTTTATCTAGACGAAAGGGCGAAGGAATTTTGTGAGGATCGTTTAGTTTTTAATACTAAGTACCTACTATTATCTTTAAATCCTTTTGTAGAGTTTTATTGAGATAAAAGAAAAACATTTGAGATTTTTTTTAATAAGTGTCTGGTTTGCCAATTATTGAATAGGTTTTAAGTAAAATGAGGTAAATACGGATTTAAACCAAGGCTATTTAAACCAATTTTGCTCAGAGATTTGTTTACAAAATAATTGGCACCACTAGCTGCCCCGAGAGTAGGGCTCATATTTCACCATAAACTGCGATCTTCTTGCAAAGCTTTTACAAACCACTTTATAACCCTAAAATGGACTAAATGGCTAAAAATGGACTCAAAGGTACCCAAAGCTAGAGATCAGACCAAAGGAGGAGAAGATAATATACTTATACAATCTTAAAAATGTGTCATGCCATTTATATACATAATTCTATTGCAATCAAAAAAGTAACAATCGATGAATTCAATTGTTTACGTGTTAAGTAGCATTATACTGCGACCCGTAGTTGATGTGGGTAAAACCGCAGGCCATAGTATATACTCATATAGATTATCATATTATAAAAGGCAGAAAACAATGAAACCAAATTCAAAATATGTTTTATTGAAACATTTTTTTTACATAAATAAAAATAATTTAGTTTAGTCCACTGAATAAACAAAACTTTTTATTTTTTTCAGTGGTTTACTCATTTTAATAATTTTGTATGAATACAAGACTACAAAACAAAGTAAATTAGATAATCATAAAATCGATTTTATAAATAACTATTTTATTTATGTTTTAAATTTTTTATTTGTTTTCATTTTACCATTTTGAAATAAATGCTAATACTAATATAATAATAACCATACCATTAAATATGACAAGGATAAAAATTAGAACTAGCAGACCTGCAAAAAAAATTATAAATAGTTTTAAAATAAAATGGCATTCAAATCAATTTTAAAGCAATAATATCATTTAACATACCTTCAAACATTATAACAGTCACTAAAAAACTTAGAATTCCAAAATATATAACTATAGGTATTGATATAATTATTCCTAAGTTAACCATTACAAATAAAGTTGTAAAAGTAGTTAGTTCTGGTCTTCCTAGTAAGTTGCGTATGATATCATTGATTGCATTTTGGACTGACTTTGAAGCCGCAATGTAAATAGGGAAACACGGGTCTGCAAGTAAAAAAACTCTAAGTAGTATAATTTGCATGAAGTAACAATATTTATTGTGTTTGTCTATTTAATTATTTCATAAGTTTACGTACCTATAGAAATTTTAACTGCTATGAGAAATGCATTTTTAATAGTAATTTCCATTGAGCTGTATGGTTTGATTAAAAAAAATGTTTCAGAAAACGTCTATAGTGATAATAATGGATATGGGTTTGAGAGTAAGTAGGTACTGCGCAGTGTGCTTACAAATTACTAACATAATATTTTTAATCAACACAACAGCAACAAACAGGTATCATCTATTTTTTTGTTTAACTACCCGTCAATTATCTTAATAATATAAATAAATAAAAAGTACTAAACAACCCTGTGAAGATAAAGTAAATACTGCTAGATTTCATAATCAGTGTTGACACAGTATACACAGTACTTACGAGGAAGAAAGGTTGGATTCAGAGAATGCACTCTTCATTTACGGACAGCTTTATGAGAAAGAGTCGATATTTACAAAGACGATACAAACACTACGGCAGGCAAACAATTTTTTTTGTCTTGAGTCTGTGGTAAAAGTCAGAAAACATTGCATTCAACGACCATTAAATTTTTGGCTTACGACTTACGAGTTACGATTGTGGATTGTGCTATTAGAATTTGTTGAATGGAGCTATGATTTTTTGCTGCCCTTTGTATACTTTTTGCGCGTGTTAAACCAAACCAAAATATCTCATGTTACATTTAATTATATCGTGGTTGTGATACAATGGATTTTTTTAAGAAGGTCAGGGTTTCCAGCTGAAGCGGTGATGTAAAAATGATAGTAAGTCTTCAAGTTCACTATTTTGGTTGAAAATATAATTGATTTATAATAAAGAGCAACCTAATTCAGGTAGATGCATATAAGTTGTCCTTTCGGCTATTCTTCACTTTAGGCCGTAAAATATTAAAAGATTGTTTTTTTTTTTATTGTTTGCCCATATCCAATTTATAATAACTGAATATTGTTTCATGCATTATTGTGTAAAATCCATAATGATAAACGTTAAACAAACCTTTATTCTTTGCCTGATTTTTCAATTGTGTAATATTTCTTTCCCAGGAAATAAGTCTTCATTTCTGTGAACCAAGATCCTATTTATAAGATTGTAAGTATTATCTTGAAAAATATAATTATTTTAACACATTGAAAAAAATAGCAATCGTCTTTTCAAATTCTAGTTAAATCTTTAATATACATTAAATGAATCCAATAATCTTTAATGTATTGCCTGATTATTTTAATTTTATTTTTTTAAACCAGAACAATATAGCTCACGGCTTGGGGCCTAGGCCTGTAGAAGTATATGATGGTATTGAGCAAACTTGTTAGGTGTTTAGCAGTTATTTCTAACCCTAACCCTTAATCAGTTTCTATGTAGCATCATACCAGAATGTTAAATCACTAGCCTACCAGATCATCATACAAGGGCGAAGATCTTAATAGATCAAATGAGAAAAAAACAAATTATAAATTCCAAAATTTCCATCGGGATTGAACCTATCTCCAACTTAATAGAACACATTCCTCACTAGGTAAAAGTGTTTCACGCAAGTTGAATGTATACAAAATAAATGTGTCATCTGCATTACAACACTTCAGTATAAATATGGGTCATTTACAATACTTCTTACATCACTACTCAGGCATAAACATACATACAATATTACATATTATAATTAATATTATACAATCTGATCACACAGGTTAAGCAAGGGTGTTTCCACAAATATTGAATGTCATGAAATGGTTACATCATCTCTTAATAATTCAAGTGGCTCATTATTTGGGTGTTGCATGTACTATGAATACTGGTGTAGAGTTCCTATAGAATGTGCAAATAGAATTATCGAATGCTAAACAATCATGATAACCTCCCTGGCACAACTGTGAATTAAAGTAGGAGGTCCCAGGTTCGATTTCGGGCAGGTGCTATTTGGGAATTTAATATTTCTGAATTTTCTCTGGTCTGGTCAAGGCTTTGGCCGTGTCTAGTTACCACCCTACCGACAAAGACGTGCCGCTAAACAATTTAGTTTTCCTGTGCGAGGTTGCGTCAACTCAATTCAATTAGGGGTATGACTACCATGGTACCTTCTTAGACTACATCATCACCAGGTGAGATTATTAGTTAATTAAAAAATGTTCTTGCCAACAACTCATGTTTCTTTCTTCTTATTGAGTTAGGCAATGCAGTCATATTGACACATTGAATGTTACTAATTTTTAACAGTTACTATAACCTAGCTACTTACTATACTGATTGCAACCATGAACAGTTGCACATTCTTAGCAGGAAGGAGTGTAGTCTCCTTAGGGATTAATGTTTATTTCCAAAGATAGTTGCTCCCCTTATGTATTAGTGCACGCGGTAGTGATGAATCTCATGTTGTTTTAGGGCACCTCGTCAAGCTGGCGGCCCTCCAGGATGCGGCTCGCGCGCCCTCGCTAGCTCCGCGCGAAACACGCCACGTCGCTACAATAACAGGTTAGTATTGTCATGATCTCTAATGCTGGAAACATGGGTTTTTTGTAGGGATTGCTATTTTTATTTTGCTACTCCCCGTAACTTTTCAAAACATATAGCTCAAAGGATGTTTGGGTCTATAGGGTTAGAGTTATCTTGAAAATGCCTTTTAAGTATCAATTATTATGCAGTCTAGTGTAACTTAAATAAGTGTGGTATGCAATTTAGGGTGTTACTAAGGCGATTAGTAATTTCCAAATACCATTATCACCATTTGACGGCCGATTGGCGCAGTTTGCAGCGACCCTGCTTTCTGAGCTAAAGGCCGTGGCCCGTGGGTTCGATTCCCACAACTGGAAAATGTTTGTGTGATGAGCATGAATGTTTTTTAGTGTCTGGGTGTTTATATGTATTTTCTAAGTATTTATGTATATAATTCATAAAAATATTCATCAGGCATCTTAGCACCCTTAACATAAGCTACGCTTACTTTGGGGCTAGATGGCGATGTGTGTATTGTCGTATATTTATATTTATATTTATTTACCATTATTGTATTTGTGTATACTCAACTATAAATGTATGTCTATGCACACCTATATTTCTTTTTTGATTTATTTCTACATCTTGTTAGTATGGCAGGGCCACATACAATAACTAGATGGAACTACATTATTTATGAATAACTATAACAAAAACTAATGAAAGATTAGAGAATAGTAAACATTATACAAGACATAATATTTATATGGTGTTAAAGTAATATAGTGGTACTCGGCAAATAAATTTGATATGCATATGAAAATTGTGGTAATAATATCAGTATTAATCAATCACCAACCTGACAACCCACATAGGAGTGACTGTAGTCACTACATACTGATGATGATGTAAAAGAAGCAGGGCTCGGAACCGGTTTCAGTTTACAGGAAAATTTTGGTTAATAACCGGTTTATTTTAATGTTCTGCGTTTTACCGGTTAAATCATTGAACGAACCAATACCTACTATAAATTATCGCTGTAATCGCGTTACGAATTTGCTCAATTAGAGCAAATTCGTAACGCGATTACAGCGATTTCGTAACTTTTATTCAATAAATCTAATAAAATTAACCGGTTTCTCAGTTTAACCGATTAAAAAAACGAAACCGAAACCTTAACCGAAATGATTCGAATACCGGGTTTAATTTTCTTCCGGTTTGGTAGCCCTGAAAAGAAGCAAAATCAAAGACAGACTGGCAAATGATCTTGGATCACCCTTTACTATACTATAAACCGAGGATTTTACCATATTCTCTACTAGTGTTGCCCAAATGCAAGAACAAGACGAGACTTAGCCAGTCTTGGTCTTGGTCTTGCGCCAATACACCTGGTCTTGGTCTTGGTCTTGGTCTTGCGCTCCCAGTCTTGGTCTTGGTCTTGGTCTTGCAGCAAGAGTCTTGCAAGTCTTGCAATTACCTATTAGTCTATTACTATTTATTAAAGTTTACTTTAAATCTTAGAAAAACGTATTAGAATTGGAACATTGTGAGCTTGAATTAACATAGCCATAGTAAAGATCAAGCAGATTAATAAATAACTGAAGATTTGATAAGAAATTCGAAAAATCAACTGACCTATATGTCGTTTTCCATGGAAGTAACTGTTTCTTAATAAACATTTATGATTTATAAGCTTACATTTGCTAAAACAACTTGTAAAAACTTAAGAAATATAATGACTAAATGTACAATAATAGTACCTAAGTAATTAGTTTAAAACCATATAAGTAATCAATATTATAATTACTTACTAGAATGAATTATTATGACATCTACTACCTATCCTCACCATTTTATCCTAATCATAATACTACTTGCGTGATCAGTATAATGTATTCATTTTCATTCTAAGCACTCTGAAACTTATTTATTCTTTGAATGTAGGTAGGTAGGTACTCTTAAAATTCGAAATTATTTTGCATGAATAGTGTCAAATGTTATGATTTCGGCGCGGCGGCAACGATTGTTTTAGATTTCAAAAGAAGCCGCCGGCGCGTGTATCATAACCATGTACTTCCGAAAAGCGGCAAATTTCTTTGAGAAGTAAGTACAAAACCTTTGATGCCGCATTATCAAAGTGCCGATGGTTAAAACATAACTATGCATGCACTCAGTTTGATTTTAATAGATATTTTTTTATTCGCTATGTTTATGGTATTAGTCGTAATGCGCATAGGTCCAGTTTTTCATATTCTTTGATATAGTTTTTTGCGTCTCATAGAATTCCTAAGCGTACCTACCTACCTATACACCGAACTGTTACACCTAACTACTCCGTGAAATAGCGCTAAGTCCTAGCTGCAAGACGCAAGAGTCTTGCAGGCTATGTCTTGTTCTTGCTCAAGTCTTGCACGGTCAGTCTTGGTCTTGGTCTTGCTAAAAATACGCGGTCTTGTTCTTGGTCTTGGTCTTGCAAAAACGCAAGAACAAGACCAAGACTGCAAGACCAAGACTGAATTTGGGCAACACTATTCTCTACTTGATAGATAGTAGCCTCCGGCCGCGTAAGTGGGACTATGCATTGGCAATGCCATACTACACGAAGGAGTAATCACATAGTATTGTTGAAACGAGAACATAGACTGTTTAGTAGTCATAAAATTACCTTATGTTATCTAGTATGATGAACTCACTGCGCTTTTATGGAATGTCATTGAAAAGGTCTAATTATCTACATAACTATAGCTCTATGTTACTCTTGATTGCAATAAGTTATTATTAATTATTGCAATCAAGAGTAACATAGAGCTATAGTTATGTAGATAATTGACCTTTTATAGAGTATAGCAAAAAATTTGGAAAATCCAAAAGTGCACGCCTCATAATCTCATTTTTTTCGCAATAAAATTGAATTTTTTTTAACTGAAACTTTCAATGCTCATTACAATTTTTTTTTTCATATTAATTATTATTCATTTTTTGTAAACAAGACACGGGAATGTCATAATGATTGCACATTGAAAGTTACAATTAATATTAGCTAGAATAATTACATTGAAATATAACGACAGTGAATTGAACGCTCATATTAACTAAGAAATTATGTCGTGTGTTACTTTAGATAATTAAAAAAAAATTATTCCGATACGATCATTTTTTCGACCAATTTTGATGCCACATACACCCTTCCATACACGGACGTCCAGAAAAGATTATGTTTAATGTTATTATTTACTATGTTAAACAAAAAAATTGTTATTGAAATGTATTTTATGTGCCTGACAAATTATTTGACTTGATATTAGTGTACTCAAATTAACCTGTAAGTGCAATATAAATAACAAAAAATCAATTTCAGTTTCGAGAAAACTGCTTTTTTTGAAATGTCGAGAGTAGAGCACAACCTCAACGCTTCGCTTATGAGGCGTGCAATTTATTTTCATAAAATTATATGATTTATTATTTGATGTAACATTACTGTGGTTTTAAATTGGACTGTAGTTCTAAAGATCTTTGTGTGTGTGTTCCAGCATAAAATCTTCAAACCTAATACATATTGAGGAATTTTTGTTTGATTATGTGTAATACTTTTAATAATACACAGATTTAAAAAAAAATTAGGTAAGTAAAAATAGGTATCGTGACTTATTTTCTAAAACAATCGAAAAAATATCTATTTAAATATATATATGTATAAATATATAAAAATTCCGCAAAACAGGCTCGTCGAGTGTCATGGCCGCACTCGTGACGTCATACGCAAATTTGAGCTTTTGCAAGCACTTGTTCCATAGCAAAAGATTATTGATTTTGGTATTGATAGCTTTGCTAATAGTTGAAAATCACAAAATACTTGATATACGCAGAAATTTTTGGAGTACACAAATTATTTTTATATAGACGTGACGTCATAATTATGAATTTGGCGTGTCACCTTACATAGTAGATCGCGATTTTGCAGTTTTATGCATTTAAACTAATACCAATCTCACTTCGAATATAAATTAAATTAGGTTTTTCATAATCATGAAGTTTATATATATCATTGGATAAATAAATATTTTAGCGATTCTTTGTTACTGTCATGATGACGACTATTTAGCGATGTTATCTTTGCATACCTATAACAATCTTTTGTCTTCTAGCACTCTATCAATAGGTTACGTATCGGATGGGGATTTTGTAGTCCACTTTACGAGAAATTTCAATTTAAACTTTCCTATCGAAAGTAACAACGTAACAATATGTATGAGATATAGGGGTATAGATTAAGTTGTTCATTTATTTATAGCGGGTAAGTAGATTGTTCAAATCAAGTGAAAGTAGGCACAGGGTACATAGCAAGTGTTTTGCATACCGGTTATTTGATTTTATCTTTACTTTACGATCAATTCATTGAACTCTGCAAAATAAACAGTACATAATTTTGTGAAATTATTGTTCTGAGTTTTAAACATTTGGCCGTCTTATAATACAAGATTGCCTTGAACAATAATGCTACTGCCATGTCGGTTTGACCGACTCGGAATATGAGTCACTTGTATTCATGAGTTAGGATTTTATTATAACTTCTATAATTAAAACAAGTAGTAATTGGAAATCCTTATTTACTGCAGCAAGTTTTTCTAAACTGAATTTCTGAGAAGACAAAGGTCGTCCTCAATTCTAAAATACTCCTGTATGTTGTATAACGAGGAGATAAACGAGGTGAAACGAGGTGGACAGACGACATCAAACGAGTCGCTGGGAGCCGCTGGGAGCCGCTGGAAACAAGCGGCCCAGGACCGTTGTTTTTGGAACTCTCTACAAAATACCTATGTCCAGCTGTGGACTTCAATCGGTTGAAGTTGTATAAATATACCGGAACATATTCTGGACAGGTACTTTCAAGCAGTGTTTGATTGTATGGTTGAGTACGATGTCACAGTCACGCTTCCAGCAAATCAACATTTGCGTGTATATGACACATATGTAAATAATTTTTAGAATTGAGCTCATTGTTTCCCACTTCGGGATTAAAAGCGTACGGATAAATCGGGTTAGTTAAACAGTTTGTTAGAAGCTTCGTTCATTCGTTGTTTTGAGTATATTTCTCGTTCGACCGATCTTAAACTTTTCCTAGCTTACTCTTATAAATATATTATAGAAGGCAATTCCGTTGTGCGAAAATCTATAAACTTACGGCAGGCCGACAAATAGCAGTGAATATGATGGTACTACTTTTCGAACTGTCAATATAGCTACAAGATTTGTGTGCAAAAGAATCGTCATTATTTTCTGACAGACGCGCAATTTGCCGGCTTAAATTTGATTTCCCACTAGAAAACGCTATTTTCCTCAATGCGTAATTATTTGTATTTTGTTTATTGGTTGAATGACATTTTAGAGATCTCAGTATTTAAACTAATTTTTACTTTCCACCTTATAATTTCCGGCTTATATGATTCTGATCCTCTATCATAGAATTTATTTATAGGATTCACTTGATTATCAACTTGAAATACTTCATTGACAATGGTTTATCTAAACTTATGTATTTTTTTTTGTTTGTTTCTTACCTTGTTCGCTATACAATATGCAATGTTTTTATTGGAAGTGTTGAGTTTTATTTTGATTTAGTGTCACAGAGTGTAGAAACAATGGAGGTTTATGCGCAAGCTCATGAATGGGAGAATATCATAAAATCTGCGATTGGAACAGTGCCAATGGCTATTCTGGGCAGGCGGGCGCGCGCGCACCCCCAGTCTAACGCCGCGTTTCCTTCGACAACGTTCCTATCGTTTTCACGCTTCTCTCGCGTTAACCTTATTTCTGTTCCTTAATTTGTCGACTGTAGATTGACGGCTATATGTTCTTCGCTTAGTCAGTATTTTTGTTTATATGCAGAAATATTCTTATTCTGCTCAAACATAGTTATTATGCATTGCATAGTTTGAGTACTATGTAATGGTTGTTTATATTAGAGAAATACTATTAAATTTAGATAATATCTTCTTATGTAATCATAAATAGATTGGCACAAATGAGTTTTATGTGAAAGTTATATATAAACTACTTTCGATGTCGATCACAATTACTGAAGAAAAAGCAATGAAAGGTACTGATAGTAAACTGATTGGACACCAGTGCTCCGGCTCCTATATAGTTTCTTTTTTTGCAGTTTGAAGTTGCGAATACGAAACCTACAATCACTATTTTATAAAAATAATTTAAAGTAATATATTGAATGTATTTCGTAGTATTGCTTGCTTTGTTAATAACATAGTATTATAAAAAAATACCGGTCTTGTTGCAAACAGTAAAATTAATGTTAATGAAAACTGCTGAGAGTAACTTGAAAAATTCTTCTTATTTATGTGTTTAAATAACCATACTTACATTTATGTAGAAATCTCGACGACGTGGTAAAATTACCGAGTAGATATTTCAAGGAAAATAATCCTGTTATTGTCTTTTCGCTGTTGCACGTAAAGTAACTGGCTTACATAACTCGTCATCTGACCTGTATATGAGTACAGTGTTGTATGCAATATGTAATCAGTTTATTTGGAAAAGTTCATTGCATTGAAATACCCTTTAAATGTATTTCTTATTTATTAAAAATTTGCAGTGCCGTAGTCATGGCTTTGTCATATAATACCTATACTATTCGCATAAACTGTTTGCCTGCTCACTACCCTACTTATGTTAAAGAGTACACACCAAAGCCGCCGATGCTGCCCGGCAGCTTTGTTTTAAGATAATTTTAGCATGGAAAGGTAAAAAAGAATTGGCCTTTCGATCTATCCCATAGGAACTGTGCATTTTTATAGGATTGCCTTCTATCCGGCCCGTACACTGTTTCTGCTATACTACAAAAAATCGAGTCAATCCATTGCTTTGTTTCTGCGTTAACCAACAAACATACTTTCACATTTATAATATTAGTAAAGTTAGAGGTCATGCAAAGTAAAATCATTCTAGCATATTATTACTCATAATAAATTGTAGTATAACTTTAATTGGAAAATGTTTCAATTGAAGAATAATGTAAAGTGAGGGCCACACCGCGTCCTTATCGGCGTTCAAAATTACGTCCTGCGTCCGACCAATTACAAGACATGCTCGTTATTGCGCTTCTTGGTTGGACATCATTCGACGTAATCTTGAACGCTGCTAAGGTCGAAGTTTGGACGCCGCGATTTGGCCCTGCCTAATTGTTATTTGGATAAAATACTGAATGAAATGTTTTGTCTACCGAGAGTAACAACTCTTAATTACTTTAATAGGCCCTTGTTATCCCTTTATTGCAGAATATAACTACTATCAATATTAGAAACAAGGTCACAACGCTGCCAAATGATAGTAACGGTGTAGCCAAAATCGGTGACCTGTATATGGATACGATGCCAACTTGCTAGCATATTGACGACATCCTTATTTCTATTAGCGCTTGACGAGTGCGTCGACCGTGCCGCCCCCACAGCTGAACTGTGCGTGTGGCCTCGGTATCATTTCTATTTCAATGGAACTTTGGCAGTAATACATTACTATTTGAATCCGAATCTCGATTGTTAAATATATGCTATTCGATAAGGTCATTTCACTAGTTAACTGATTCTAGATATGCACCTTAATGTCGAGAGTACTCGAACTCATGTTTAATTGTTCTTGTGTTCACCGTGAAGATATATGTGTTGATTATTAAGATACTAGCTGTGCGTGCAATTTTATATGCGCAATATAAAATCACCAGCCCTATATTGACACATCTTATTAATATGTCGACTATTAAAAACGAGCTCTGAGCCGAAGCAGATTTCATTCAATACACTTCTGGAAACCATATCTAAATTGGTTAAGTCTTTGTGGAGATTAGAATAAGATATGTATAAAATTATGGCCATAAACTGAATGACAGTTCAAACAATAAATCAGTCAATTAGCGAATCAAAATAATTCGCCCTACAAAAGTGGTAATAATTTTGCTTTAAAACAGAATATTAGTTTGAGATTGGCCTAACACAGATATAACGCATAATTTTTATTTTATTTCTAAAAACACTTGTTCACCATTTTCCGGGTTGTAGCTAGCAATCGATTCGCTCACTATATTCATTATCGAGTTTCATGACGTTCTTTCCATTATCTGCTATCTAGATTATAACATGAATGATTATTAGGGAAACAGTTATAAGTGCACGTACACAGAATCGGCGGCGGTGGCTGCAGAGTTGTTTCTTTGTTGATGTGTGAACCTTAAGCCCTTTATTACGTTAACCGACGGAAGAAGTGTGTGTATGTGTCAAATTAATAATGAGTGAGAGGCGAACTCGGCCGCGTCCACGCCGGCGCAACGATTTGCACGACAGGCAACAGGATTTGCTTTTCAGTTGGAGCGACGGTGAGTGAGATCAATTTCAGAGGAAAGTTTTGTGGGCGTTGATAAGATATCGATAAGATAGCTGATATATCGTTTTATTTGTGAAATTAAAGTGTGCTCTTAATTAAGACCGTAGAAAACAAAAAAAAGGTTAAAGTGCACTGTTGTTGACAACGCAGCCTCTTTACAGTAAATGAATTGGCACTGCCTTTATTAAGCGTAATAAATATTTATGATGTTACAATGACAGCGGTAATAGTATAGTTAGTGGATAGGACTATGGTTCCAATTTCGCGGTTACCAAGTTCAATCCCCGGCACACAGCTGTAACTTTTCGGAGTTATGTGCGTTTTATGCAATTAAAATTGATAACTGGCTTTAACAGTAAAGGAAACCTGCATGCCTGAGAGCTCTCTATAATGTTCTCCATAATGTAATGTAAATGTAACTAAGACTTAGTGAAATGTACCAATCCGCAACCGGCCAGAGTGGTAGACCACGGCCTAAACCTGCTGATGATTAATGACTAAATTATAACAAAATGACGGTGTGTGCCTTATAAAATAACACATATCTAAAATAAACATCCCATTATAAACTCAAAGCTTAAAATATATCAGGTGCTTCTGTTAGAAAGTTTTGAGAAAGTCTAGAAGACTTATCTCTTCTTACTCTTCTAGATTGCTGTCATAACACACAACTGATTAGAAATATCCTTCCTATAAATGTAACTTAAACTCATAACGGACATAAATTTACACCTCATTATCTGCGCGTTAAACATTTAAAAATGGTAACATGTCGCAGGCGGACTAAATAGTTTCTCTTTACATGCTAAGTATAAGCCAGTTACGCTAATTAGAACGAAGGAAGACTATGTTCGCGTTGTTGTTGTTACGGTTAATTTTTAGACTCCACATTATTAGTAATTCCTTGAAAGGCAGCTGTTCCCCGCGGTTTAAGCCGTCTTAACCATGTCGACGGCCGACTGGCACAGTGGGCAGCGACCCTGTTTTCTGAGTTCAAGGCCGTGGGTTCGATTCCCCCAACTGGAAAATGTTTGTGTGATGAACATAAGTGTTTTCCAGTGTCTGGGTGTTTATCTGTATATTATAAGTATATTTCATGAAATATTCATCAGTCATCTTTAGTACCCATAACACAAGCTACGCTTTCTTTGGGGCTAGATGGCGTTGTGTGTATTGTCGTAGTATATTTATTTATATTTATTTATGTATCAACTTAAGTAATGGCCACTTGGATAGCTTATTGATAGGCGTAACGTCTCCGAACATATTATGATTTTTATTTATCTCCTAAACTACACTGTAAAGGGCAAGATTTATCAGAATAAGACAGTGTTCATAATAAATGCCACTTTTTTGTTAGTATTCTATGCCTAATATTTAATAATGACGAATGTGAATCACCTTTTAATTTACATCAAATGCTTTAGTTGGTTATTTATACTAATAATATGATATCGGTGTTTTTATCGGGGTTTTAGACGTATCATTTAGTCTGCGCACGCGGATAATCAAGCTGGGTAACGTTTTTTTCATCGGGCTTTCATTCTAAATATTGTTATTTCGGGCTGAAATAGTATTACTGAAATAAAAATTAGCCATTATAAAGCTTTGTATGTATTTCTATATACATACAAATCTTTTTAATGGAGAATGATTATGTAAGTTATAAAACTACGTAACTACTAGTTTCAATAGTTTATTGATTTCACATAAAAAAAAATCTTTACTCTTTTAAATATTATTATAGAATATTAGCTTATGCTCGGCTTAAGAACTACACTGATTTTGACTTAATTTGTTACAAAACTATCTTAAAAGCCACAAAAGCAAAAGAATAAAAAGAAGTAGATGGTCAAACTAGGGACAAAAATTGTAACATTTTAGCGTCCTGTATAGATTTTTTTAACTAAAAGTTTGATATGATGCATTATAAGATTTTGGCAGGCTAACCTATTAGGGGTATGGAAGAATTGGCATTTACCAGTAACCTTATAGAATAAGCTTAATTAATGATTAGATTACAGATGTACCCTACACGCGGGTGATGCTGTCGACACAGCTAGTATATATTTTACCGACTATCACCAGCTTGTTTGTTTGTACCGACGACGTGTCTTGAATACAAGAACAAGACCCTTGACAATATTAGTTGTTCTCTCTTCGCAAATAGGTGCTTCGAATGCTGATACACTAGCTTTATGTTCAATTAAAGCTTGCTCTAATTGAGTTTGTGATTTAAATACTCAATTTCTATTCCAGCTCCATCGGTGCCCTGAATTTATATAGCATCTTTAGTCTTAAACTGGAAAATTTATTTTAACCAGTAGAAAGTTGAACCAATTAGTTAAGAATAACTTTAGCAGAATAAACATTGCAGATATGAAGTACCCACACGTTTATCAAGTAGGACACTAACGTAGTTTGTTTGCTTTGCCAAAGAATTTGCAGGCACCTCAGCCATATTTTATCTGGCACGCAAATATTCTGCCTTCATTTTGTATTTCAAAAAGTAAATCTTTAATAGGATTTTGATCGTAAAATCGACTTAAAATAAATCTATACTTATACGAATATTATAAATATGCGTATATAAAAAGTTAAAAATACTTGGATAGCATATTTTTTGCAATTAATTTCGAGTTTTAAATCAATTTCGAAGAAATTTCTATGTGACCAATTTAAAATAAATATACTACTACAATACACTTAGCGTAGCTTGTGTTGTGGGTACTAAGACGACTGATGAATATTTTTATGCATAATATAACCACTGAAAAACACTTATGTTCATCACACAAACATTTTTCAGTTGTGGGAATCGAACCCACTGTCTTGACTCAGATAGCAGGGTCGCTGCCCACTGCGCCAGTAGGCCGTTACTTTGAAAGTATATCATTAAAAAATCTAAATCTAAAAAACACCGAATTGAGAACATCTTCAGTTAAGTATGTCTGTTAAAAATGCAACTAAATTGCATTTCAAATAAATCAATTGCATACATAGGCAATTTAACAAATGGATCGTATTTAAATTCTAAAAGTTATAAATATTCTTTTTTTGAATTTAAAAATAAATATAATATGAATTACAGAATATTACTACAAATATATATATATATTATATAGGTAATATATATATTATAGGTAGGTACGGCATCCATGAAACAATTGGAAACACACATACAAGACAGTTTTGTATAGATAGAGAGAAGTAGCTATTGTTTTGTACGTCTGGGTCTGGGAGCTTTTCGGTCAATGTTTCCGTAGATGGCGCGGTCATCGGTGTTCAGGGCGCACTATTGATTCTGTCTGCTCTCAACTAAACTTAGCTAGTATAGCACAAGTGCAATACCGGGTACATGCGATGTAGTCTACGTTATATATGTTTGCAGACAAAGCACTGCTTGAGTTCAATTCTCTAGTCACGACATCACATTTAAACCTGTAGCTTTCTAACGATTGTAATCTTGATGAAAATTTTCCTATACCGCGAGAAAGTATCTGGAAGCTTTCTTGATGTAATTAGAAATTATTCATTAACAGAGGATACTGCTTGTTTCTTTTTTCTTGCAATTATATTAATTTACTAGTTTATAGTGTGTTGATTTCTTGCTGAGTTTATCACAGCATCATTTTTACATACCTCTATTTTTCAACATCTGCACAATTTATGGATACAAGTAACCTATGTCCAGTGGCGTGCATAGAGGGTATGCACAGGGTTTGCAGACAATACAAAATTAAGAAAATCTCCAATAAGAGTTTCAAAAACTTAAGGGTAGACTTTTTATATCTCTTACAATGGCTATCCTTGAGTTTTTTATAACTCGTACTGAAGATTTTCATTCATTTTATATCACCTGCATACCCTGTGCATATATGCACGCCACTGCCTATGAGACTACATTAACTATCTACGTAATAAAATCACCTGAACCCGGTGTTTTATTGCTGCTTAAAAAAAAGTGAAATTGATAAACACTCTTTTGCGTTTATGTATCGCAGTAGTGATAGATACAAAAAAAGTAAGATGTATATCTAATGTCATGTTTTTTTGTTCGCAGAGCTGTGCAATAGCGAGGAGGTGCCCGAGGTAGAGATCGTCAGCCTTTTACAAGAGCATATACCAAAGTATCGTCTGAGAGCAGACAGTCTCACGCAGTTTGGAGGTTGGTTCCGACAAATATTATCGCTGACCAATATCGAATCATTAATGATAATTATCATTTAAATTAAGTAAAACTGTTTCCGTATCTTCAATTTTAATAGTTAAATAGCACTTCTATAGTGAAAATGTTGGTTTTTAGTGATACATAAACACTAATTGGTATTTTAGCTTAACTGACCGCGCAAGTCAAATTAGCATAGTTTTTAGGGGTAATATATAGCTCTGTGATTATTAAACCAAATTCGATTGATAAATCTATCTATGGTACGGTAAAAGATGTGTCTGTATCCTGAAAACTTTGATTATTTAATTTGCGCGGAATTGTTAGATAAGCGGAAATATGAGTTCTGTTGGGTAGTGTATAGTAAAGCAGTAGTAGTTTGCAATAGCGAGTCTATAATATGTTTTACCTTTATAGAAACACACCAAACAAGACTCTTTCGGTTAGTTTGAGTTATCTGCGTTAAATAAATATGTTGTTATATATAACATTTGCTTAATTCTTAAGACGACTTTGAAAACTAGCATACGTTCTTAAGACTGTGCAGTATTCGCAAGTTATTAATTTAAAAACCCTTTTAAAAAATTATGATATTCGTGGACAACGAGGAAAAAGGTACGGTATAACGAATATTCTTGAAACGAGACCTTGATTTTTTTTTAATAAGAGTCATGCTTGCAGTCCTTCCTTTCCGTCATAAATCTCCATACGTCATCTAAAATAGTTTAGGTACATCATTATTCATATTACACATATATAAATATTACGTCGAACAAATAATATCCTGCTTAAGATTTAAGTCTCATTAATGTCTCCAACAACGGATCTTACTTGTTACGTAATTTGTGCATGAATAAGGCAAGGCCGTTCGTGTACTAATTAAAATTCTGTATTTTTTGCATGTTACAGCTACCAGTTTTAGTAAGTACCTACTACAAGTAGTTTTATACAGTGTGGCCTATTTTTAAATGATCCACCTGTCAGGTGGTCGATAGATGCTAGATGCTAGATGCATTCCGCGCCCGCGACCCAGTAACGTGCTCGTGAACAGTCACATCTATTTAAAATGTGCACTTATTATTTCCGGTATCACCCTCAGCCTATAACTGGCGCACTACTGGGCCTAGGCCTCCTTTGTAATCGAAGAGGATACATAATTAACTTTTCGTGATTTGTCTAAAACCTATTTATGATAGGACACTACTGGGTGGGCTTTAGGGTTTATTGGATTGTCATCACAAGTTAGTACCGATAACTCGGCTCAACGTGCTCTCCGAGGCACAGGGGAAAGATGAAAATTTTTATCGCTGGAACAGAATTTAATGCCAATTTTTTTTTAGCCCGCTCCGGGTATCTGTCAGGACCTCGTGAGCCCAAGTCGTCCTTACCACTAGACTAACGAGGCAGTAGCTATTGACACTTGAATTTTTTTTTTTTTTATAGTTGTAAGAAACTTTTAAACTTACCACTGTCGATACGCATTTCAACGATTATTTTTGTTAACTTAGTATGTACCATAACTGAAGTAAAACGTTCTAGAAAATAGATTTTTAATTTAACATTTGAATTGTCACGGCCTTCATAAATGCCGCTTACGAAGTTTTTTTTGCATATTATTCAATACTACTCTATAACAAAAACTGGGAAAGAGCATTCGGTAGTATCAGCTTATTTTACTAACTTAGGCTGTAATTCTTTAATTTTAAATATCATGTAATTATAGTGTACAGTACATTTTATTACTGTGATATTATATAATAAATCTTATAATTTCCTGTGATTATCAGAGTATATAACACTATTGGAACCCCCTTTAAAAGAACCTTGTGTATATTCATAAAAGTGCAGATATATTGACTTATGCCTGAAGATACTGATCAATCAAATCCAAAATCTTCAGAAGGCAGATTAAATTTGGGAATGCTATCTTTATCTACAGGAAAGAGTAGGAAAAGAATAGTTAGTACTGCTCAATTCAATCTTAAATCTGAAGATTTTAGTTTACATTAATCATTTATTTTTGTATTATTGATCAAAACCCAATCCCCTGTTCTTTAGGTTCCTTAGTTTAGCGTCTGGAGTATTAGTGTGTTGGTGAGGGCTTATATTCGTTCTAAACATTTTCTTCTAAACGAGTTGGTTGTGCAAAACTACTAGACTAGACTCATAAAATTTCTAACTGGAAAATTGTATGCTTTTGCTATTGTTATGAACAAATGAACTTGAAGTGGTCTATTCGTCATATCTATTGACTAGGAAAGCTATTTTAATGCGCTGTCGTTATTTAAAGACATAGACATCACTTGCACTTTCGAGCGTTTTCTCTTTGTGTTTCACTAATTAATGGATATTTGTGGATAAAATTAATGGATATTTGTGATTTATTGTAGTTTTCAATATCCAACTTGATAACTGTTAGTTCTAAATATGGATTCAAAAGCTTTCATCCATTTAATTTAAGTAATTGTAAAAAATATTTGTACTGTGAAATAATTGTAAATGGTATAGCTTCAATATTGCCTGTCTATCGAAAGCCAAGCGCCTGACATAATTATTATTATAAATACACACGACGCCTATATTGCCTTGTTTTGTTAAAAAAACAATTTATCTCCATTTATTTATTAACAACTTTTGTAGATTATCCCATCTACATATCTTATCTTCGTGGACAACACTCACTAATATCATAAATGCGAAAGTGTGTTTGTTTATTTGTTTTCCCTCTTGTACACCCCACGCAACACATCAACTTGATTTTTGGCATAGAGTAAGAAAGGACGGAAAGTAACATAGGCTACTTTTAATATCAGGAAAACGTGCGGTTCCCACAAGATTTTTAAAAATCGTAATACATACGGGCGAAGAACGCGGGCAACAGCTAGTAGATAAATAATTTCCTATCAACAAACTATTTATCGCTAGTCTTAAAACTGAATTTTTCCCAAATTGCAATTTTAAACTTTAAAAGAGAATCAATTTAGAAATAGCACAAGAACAAAACATCCAAAATATTATGTCACCTAACTAGCCTGACTAATTAGGAATTTACAGCTGTTTAGACTTTGTAAAATAGCATTCAAGATCTGCATGCTCAATACTAAAGTTAGAACGAGTCGGAATCTTATACTGTTCCGTCCTAGTAAAGTGTATGGCGTAGTTTCCGGCGCCGGCGTCGCGTCGCGATAACGCTATAAATAATGGTGGCTCATCGTGAGAGTCATCGTCCGTTGACCAGCGTGCATTCCCGACCGGTCTCATGCCATCTGTCAACTGGGTGCAAGATGCAAGTTCTAGCATACCATACGCGGGCCGGAGGCATCGCAAGAATCTTTTAATGTCCACTATATATTTCCGAAGCAAATACGTGATCGTTGGTCTTGTTTACCGTTATTGTGTGGGCTAATAATACGATAACAAATGAGTTTGTTAATTAATTACCAGTGATCGGAATAAGTAGAGTTCTGACCTATATTTACCTGAACCTCGAGTAATAGAGTAAAAAAGTTGAGACTTCCTTAAGACTACTTTTTTATTTGGTGACATTTTGGGACATCGCAATTACGCTAAAAAATTTTATTAATACCTACACACATTTTAAAGAATACTAAAAACTAATCCGGTTTTTGTTAGCAGAATTAAGAAATAGTCGAAAGTTATGCAGTTGTCAAATTGATATAGGTACTCGTACATTATGTACAAATGTCTGGTGTTAAATGAGTTTATTCATCTTAAATTTTTTCAACATAATACTAATAAGTTTTGGAACCAATTTAAATGACATCTTTGTCTTTCATTTATGAGAACGAGAAAAAAACGTGTCATTAGTATATTTTTCCAGTTATTAAAACAAAAGATAGATATTTAACTAGGTATTTTAAAGAAGGGGTCCGCTTTCTTTTTCTGTTCTTCAAAGTTTAGGTAAATACACTCTACTTATTTCGATCACTCATAATTATGCGTCTCCACTTCTTTATTACGCATGAATTCCTTAAAAAAAAAATTTTTGTAAGGTAATTTATGTTAATTAGTTTTTGCCTTAAAAGTCTCTCACCTTACCTTGTAGTGCAAATATTATGTAAAGTAGAGCATAAATTTAATTATAATTAATGCCAAAGAAGATGGGCTATTAATAGCGTAGCTATTTTACACCGTACCAAAAATAGAGAAAAAACATTCACAACAAAAAAATGCAAGTTGTTAATCACCATTTCAACCGATGGACGTCTACTGTTGGATATAGGTATTTTGTAGGAATATCCTCACTCATTAGTGTTGATAATAATTATAGTAAACAAACAACAAAGAACACATTTTTAGCTTTTTTTAGTCTGCAATGTTTCTATGCTAATTTATTTAGCTCAAATCTGACAACGCATGACTAGCTTACGTGTAGTCATTTTAAACAAAACATGGCGCTCTTAAAAGATAACATACTAGTTATTGTTAATGCACCCCTATAACTGACCTATATTATTAACACTGGGTCGGTTGTTCCTATACAAATGACAGCTTCGATTTTTCTCCCGATGGAAAGCGTCATATGAGACATACGAGTGAGTGTCTCTGGAACTATGTTTTTAGTAATTCTCATTTTAGTTCAGAGATCAGTGAACCGTAAGATATTGTTATTAATTTAGTGGACGCCCCAAGATGGCGGACCAAGTTTACTTATTTACCATTTTTCTTTTTTATACTTTAAGTAAAAGCTTGTTAATAAAAATGTTTTCCGTTTTCGGCTTGCAGTCTACAGTCAGAGCCACAATGTGGCCGACACAGATATATCAAGTGTTCCCCATCACAATTATTAGTTTATGTTTTTAAAATCACCATGGTTTTGTCCGCATATGTCCAACGTTTCTTTACGACTCGTTAATGTCGTCTGGACCACTGCATAAACCTTGCAAATGCACAATACATTTTTGACCGTCTCACTTTCTTCCTGTCATTATCTAACTGGATAATCACCTTATAAATTGGATAGAAGCTGGCGTTATTTTGCGGAATTGCATGATATATGCTATGAAAATTAAGTATATTTCCTATACTCCGCGAAAAGCAGGAGAAACAGTATGGTAAAAAGAACCTGTATGGTGTTATTTATATCTTTTTTTTTAATCTTCATAATCCACACTAAACAGATTTTCGGCAATGTACTTTACAATGAATAATTGTTAAGTAACTTAATCATTATTCTTTGTCAAGTTTATTTGAAAACTTATCTTGAGGATGCTCCGGTGCCGGAGCGAAACGTGCGTAGAGAGTACAATGCCGGAGATCTGTTTTGTATGTGGTGTAAACATAGAAGAAATTATAAATTACACCATACAGATTCTCCTGCTTTTGTATTAAATTTTTACTTTAATTTGCACTTAAAGCCGGTTTTCCATTGTGCTTTTTGATGCCGCAACGTTATTGTACGGTAAAAAATGAAACTTAGTTAACAATAAAGGTGGAAACTAAAGTCACAAAAATATTTCGTTGAGTTACGTGACATGGTAAAAACTAAACAAATGTTTGTAGCTCTATACATTTAACTATTACAGTAGATAAGGTCATGTGATATCATAAGCAGGAACAAACTGGATTGAAAGTGGACGGGGAATGTTGTAGGTGTGATTCAGCAGTCCTCTGACGTAGTCGTCTTTACAGCATCGCTAGTAGCTAATAAAGTGTTCGGAAATTCGTTTTAAAGTTTGTTTGTAATCAATTATTGTATACAACTTACAAGATTTGTTTTATATACATTTATGATTCAGTTTGCTATTAAAAAGTACCTGCATGAATATTAATGCAATACGTGTACTTTACTAAGGGTAAAGCTTCAAGTGTGTGTTAATAAGCTAGATTTGTGTGAATATTGAATATTTTATCGTTTTAATTGAATGTGAAAACGTGTAGTGTTCTTTTGCTATCTTTTCTTTAGTAGAGTAAAAAAGAGGAGTTTTTTTCCGAAGGTATTCCGTAGGTAAAAGTAATTTTTGTTTTGAATCGATATTAAGTTTATATTATTAATCCGAGTTTGCCTGTTTGTTGGCTACCTATGTTCGACTCAACCACTGCACCAATCTTGACGAAGTTTGCTTATAATAGCTTGTAGCTTGGACGTAGGAAAATCATTAGCCTGGAAAAATACGGCTTCCGAGGGTATTTTAAAAACCGAAATAAACGCAAATGAAGACCAAGGTATCAGCTAGTTACTTTATTAGTACTTATAAGACATGAGGTCGCAAGTTACATTTGGCAAAAAGTTCTTGGCAAATTCTCAGTCGCTCTCACTTAAGCACATTACAAAGCTTTAAAAGTGATTCACAAAAATGTTTCATATTCTCTTTGTCAATGTTAGTTCCTTAAAGTGTATAGTCGAACTTCCATAGCGAAACTGCCACCGACGGTGTGACACTTCACGGGGGTTACGGGTTTCGAGGCTTTGATTCCTGATCTGGAACTTAATTCGCGGGGAAGAATTACCTCCCCGGTGAACTTCTTTAAGCCATCTTACAGTTTAGTAGAAAAGTGGGCTAAGGCTTGTCGGTCCCTTTTTTTGTCGGGATATCCTCCTAGATGCCACCGCGAAACTCCCTGTGATAGTTATGTCGGACTCCAACTGGCTAAAAGCCCTTTGGTTTTCCAATCCATCGCATAAGTGGCTGGGCCAAGGATTTCGCACATTTTCGCACGGCTGTTTAACGGCATTCCGAACGTATTACATGTTGTTACTCTTTTCAAATAGCTCCTCCAATAACTAAAATATAGAGCTAATAACTTCTCGATAAACTTCTATTAGCCTCTTCTCTACAATATAACATTGGTAATATAGATTCCTTGCATGGGCAGTTTCGCCAATATTTTTCTTCAATATTTTTGGAAAACAAGAAGTTAAAATTTATATTTTTTTCCAGGATACGAGAATCAAGACTGGTTCATACCATCGCCGGCGCTGCCAGTCAGCCCGGAGGACCTGGCACTCACTCCTGACCAGATCAGGGAGACGCTCAATTACTTTCGTGAGTAGAAGTTTTTTAAATTTTTTCGAACGCCAGACTATTAAATTAACACTTAAGAAGAGCTATGTAGTTCTTTGGCGTTAGTCATAAATCCTTTTTTAACGCATAAAAATAAATTTAAACCACGTTATACATTAGATGAAAATAAATAGGTACTAGGAAAAATTTTTTTGGGAGATTGAAATTGTGTCTATTCATTGGGAAAAATTTACTCCCATCCGAATGAACACGCTGAAAGCAGTAAAACTATAAAAAACAGATTAAAAAATTGGATGAGGATAAACACTTCTTTCTAAAACAGATCTATGAGATCCTGTGACTTTTTGCTGTTCGGATTTTACAACTAGCCTACCTCTTACTGTACCAAATAGGGATAACTCTATATTACATAGGCACTTAGTCGCTGGTTTCTTAACTTCAATATATCACCTACGCATAAAATTGTCTATATTTAACGTTGTATCATAAGTCGTGAAATATAAAGTAAAATCGGTTACCTTTTTTTAAAGTAGCATAGAGTTACTGTTATAAGTTTAACATTTGGCTTATTAATGTTTATTAGGATATAAATAAATTCCACATATTGCATTATAAATAAATATACTACGACAATACACACATCGCCATTTAGCCCCAAAGTAAGCGTAGCTTGTGTTATGGGTACTAAGGTAACTGTTGAATATTTTTATGAATAAATACTTATAATATACAGATAAACACCAAGCACTGAAAAACATTCATGTTATTCACACAAACATTTTCCAGTTGTGGGAATCGAACCCACGGCCTAGGACTCTGAGAGCAGGGTCGCCAGTCGCCCACTGCGCCAGTCGGCCGTTGAAATACTTTCATATATGTATATGATTTAGATAACAATATATAAATTGCATCGCTCCAAATGTTAGGGTTTTTCGAGGTATTTCAAGATGCCTATTATGCTGTGCTAAGTAAAACCATCAATAAATGTGAAAAATGCACATTACCAGTGTTGAGGTATGACTCTGAACAAAGCAATCAGTAAGGTGCTATAATGACAACATCGCAGCGGTAACCACAGAGTTTGTAAACCTACATCTACGAGTAGGTGGAAGGAGATTAAACGAGTCGCTGGTAGCCGTTAGACCTAGGAAGCACAAACCCGAGATGTCTAAAAACTATATTCACCAGCAGACGTCAACCGATTGATATGATGAAGTGAAAAGTCTAGAATATAGGTAATTAGGTACAGAATCAGTGCCGCTGAACAGAACTAAACTGACATTGACGTATCCTTTCTTTTTCGAATAATAGTTATAGCCGCAGAGTTCTATACGCCAACATTTCTGTTAATTTTACAAATCGCAGTGGCGGAGTGAAGACGCGAATTTCCGTTCAGCTGACCAATTCAGTAAATTTTCTCACAAATACAATACTAATAATTTGACACTAATGAAACATTTGAATGGAGATATGAAAATCTATATCGCTAATTTATATTGGATTCGTTACTTTCTCACACCTTCCTTTTTTGCCATTAATCTTTTGATGTTTAAATTACCTCCTAATAAGAAGTTTTTCGCTGTCAAAACTTTTTGAACTTTTTTCTCCGATTGGATGGTAAAAAAGAAAGAATGCATCAAAGATGTTAACTGTGAGCTACAAAAAGATTTGTACAGTGCAGGGTAATTAAATCAAATGATAGCACGAATTATAATTTCATAGCCATTAAACGCTTTTGACATATTCCAAAGGAATTATGCAATCATTAGGAAAGTGTTACACTTGGCTATTTCCTGCACATTCTCTTTGAAGATACTAAAAACTTTATTATTATGTAAAAAAAATAGTCTTTTGTCTTAATGAAGTATTTCGAAAGAAAATTGAATGTGGAATTGCAATGGAAAAAACATTTGTGATTTTTTACTATAAATATGGCTAAAGTATGATGAAACAAAAATACAAACAATTGAGAATAATCTTAATAGACGAATTTTTCTTATATATAGCAGACTAAGTGACTGGAGGGTAAGAACGTAGGAACGTATGATATCACTCCAAGCACCTGACGTCAAGTCAATTGAATTAATTGTATTACACTTGCAAATTGGAATATTGTGAAGGCTCTTTTGATCGATGAATGAAATTTGGACTTGGCTTTTTATTATCAATTACGGGCCAACTACATGACACGGGTTTCCGCTAAGGAGCGAAGGGATCCAGGGAAGGAAGTAGTCCACCTCACTGGTCATGTGCAGATTCATTAGGAATTATTAAGAACTTACAGACGTCAAGTTTCGTCAGCTTTTTCCTTTGCCGTTAAAGTGATAAAGTTGAGATGTGTTCCGGGTATCAAACTCGGACCTGCGGAACCGGACGCTGAAGTGTTAGTCATAAGGTTGTCACTGCATCTAATTGTACATTATCTCCCTTTCATATATCTCCGTAACTATGGGTTGCCTGGAATACAGCGCTCTTTTTCTTTATCTACGCCAATTTAAGGTCTCATTAAGAGTCTGGTATTTTTTCCTCTTTTTGTGGTGTGTAATAAATTGTCAACGCATACACCCTATTAGTGCTTTTTAACAATTTCGTCTTCGTTTATTTTGGCTTCTATTAAATTCCGCGGAAACTAATACAGTATCCTTTGTACGTCTGCTAGATGTGAGATCTCCTAAACTCCTAATTATCCCTCCTAATTATGTAAAACCCTTTTTCGGATGAGAGGTTAGCTAACCTCTCATCCGTTAGCCAAATTTTAGCTTCACGCGTCAAGTAATTTTCGGGTTTTCGTGTTTAGTGAGTCCGTCAGTGACCTTTCGTTTTCACATATATAGATAAGTATGAATGCAATATTGCACAAAGCAAAGACCATGACCTTACGGCAAGTTGTGATAGTAAAATGGCGTAGACAATCGCACAAGGGAGCCGTGGTGCCGCAAAATTGCGTAGAAATCGTTTTGTAGATAAGAATATGTTTCGTGTAATGGTCGTTGCGGCGTGCGGCGCGCCAGTCTTGCGAGTGCGGTCATAGCGCGTGCGCGGCGTCCGCAGCAACACCAGTGCCGGTCGCGCCGGTAGCCACGCGACACGCGTGCTCACCCGTCCGCCGATCGATACCGCGCGCACAAACCCGCCGGCGCGTCACCGCCCTTGGCCACCGCACCGAGCGACTTGCGCCGAATACCTATGTTTAGCGTGACCGATGGTGCACCGCTGCACCTACCGATTTACCGCAGCCGTCCTTTTATCCTCGATATCTTCCGTTCCTGTAGTGCTTAATCAATCCGTCGCGTTCTTGACCTCATTTCCTTTTTAAATATCAATTTGTGATAAAATAAATTTTCAATCTCGCATAAGTAAGAAAGTGATATTTAGTTATCCCCGACAAGCTTTATTTCGGCGTGATTATTTTCGCTTGTCATTGAACAGTCGTATAATGTTGATCCGGAGGGTATACTGAAATATGGTACGGATTTAGAATCGGAGTTGGCGTGCCATCGATTGAGGTGTGTTCGCGATTTTGGAGAACTCGCCGCGACGGCGTCGGTGGCGCCTCACACCGTACAACAGTTGCTGAGGGCCATCACCAGTCTGTGTTATCTTGACCGTGAGAGCATAATTATTATGTTCATTGTTATCTATCTATTTACTTTCATGATTGTGGTGTTAAGAAAAACTTGAATTATTACCATAAATCATAAGTTCGTGTGTTTATCTATTGATTTAGCATACGTAGTTATATGTATATAATATTATGTAGATTGAAGCCATTGATGTCGGCTTTTAATGAGATTGTACTTAATCTGTTATACTTACGTGTGGAATTTAATCAGATAAATCACATGGAAATGAGCAGCAATATGAATTACCTACATTGGAATTTATTGATTGATACACTATCTCAAAAAAAAAATACAATCAACAAGGATATTATAATTTAGATGCCGACCCGCTAATATACCTATACTTTTTCCAATATATTGGCTATAGAAAAAATAAAGAAATCGGACTTACCACAAAAAATATCCACATGGTTGCGGTAGCAATTCGATGGCGCGATAGCCATTACTAAATAGTGAAAAAAAAAATTGATATAGGTACTTCATGAATACTTATACGATACTTTTTATGCTTTTACTAATATACAACAGGTACTAGATCAACTTCAATTATTTACATAGTTGTAAATTCGTACAGTTTCAATTCTCGATGCACTGTTGCACTTTATTAGACACACTCGTAAGACCGGTATTTATTACACGATTAACAACAATCTCCAACTAGAAGTGTTACACAGTATCTTGGTTCATGTTCGCACACTGTCGAGTTTTGTTCACATGCAGGGCGCGCACGGTTATGCATTTTTACTCAAGCCTCGTGAGGGCACCGCACAGATTATAAAAAATCTTCTACTCTACACTATTATGAATATAAAAAAAAACATACCATAACATTAAGGCTAAGGCTTTTATAATTTACCCAGCTAAGTTTGCTGTGGGCTCTTCTTGAACCAGGGCACGTTTGAAACCCTCGTAGCTTTAGGTTTAAGTTGGCGAAAGAAGTTATCACCATCCCCTTACAATTATGTAAACATAAGTAACATAAATGCCCGTGATAGGCCTACATGAATAAAGAATTTTTGAATTTTGAATTTAAATTTTATATACTTTGCGGTGTTTTTTAAGTCTGAAAACTTTCACTTGAAAGTAAAATGAGCGAAACTCCTTTTTTTATAATAAAAAACTTTGTATAACCTTACAACTACAATAAGGGCAATCTATTACTTATGTAATAAAAAATCTATTATGGTGTAGAGAAAAAAATTACTCGTTTCAAACGATGTTAACAAACGTTTCTTCGTTAATGTCGCGTAAATATATGGAGAAGAAATAATTCAGTGAAAGTTATGAAAAGTTCAAATAATAGTTGAAATAAGATTGTTAATTCGTTCGAAATTAATAAGCTTGAAGTATTTAAAATCCGATCGAAGGGTCGGTTGATATGATTGAAAAAGGATGCAAGGGCTTGACGTCACCCGTTACAAGGTGTGCGAAGGAGATAGTGAGATTTTCCTTCTACCCACCCACGCGTTCTGATCGCCACATAAAGTATTGATCGCAGACTCGTTCTACAATAACTTGTGATGCTGTTTGATGGAATAGATTCATTTAAGTCGTATTGCGTTTGAAATAAATGTAGGAAACCATTCTAATGCCATTGCATATGCATTTCGACTAATAGCTTGTTCAACATAAAAAGCATTTTTATGGCAATTACCCTATCTCGTATCAAAGTACAGGCGGATTACATTCCTGTAGAAATGATAACTGATGGATGCCTTTTGGCAACATGTTAGCTTGTGGCTTTCAAGATTTCTGAGTCCTCAAATTTTGGCTGCCAAATATTTTTAAACGTTTCTATATATAAAATGAATAAATGTTTCTATGTATAACCGCGCGCTAAATTTCAAGCGTATCAATCAAAATAAATTATCATAATATTACGCATACATACCCTGTTTGTAATGCAGGAGCGTACATCTATTGTTGCGTTATAACCGAATATGCTTAAAGTTTCAATTATATTTTATTACTGTTGCAATAGGGTTGGTATTTCATTGTAGTAATGCAAAATTAATATTTGCAAAGTAACTGTATGCTGCAACATTATAGTAATTGCTTAGTTGCGGTCGGAAGTGGACGTCGAGTATCCACCAAATCGCAGACCGCATGCGCCTTAATCGCGTGTTTCTTTCCACAGATGCTTGCATTTGATCGTGAAAGTTTATTAACATTGGCCTCGAATGCTGAAACCGTTAAATGAAATCTCTTTGCTCAAATTCTATGGAAGTTTTATAGTGCTAATGTGTTGTGTTGTGTAATACTTAAAATACGTATTCGTTAGTTTACTGGTGAATCATCAGTTTATATTATTTATTATAACGATGTGTTTCATGCATTATAAGCTATCAATTTCTTTAAACTTTCTGTGACATGTGAAACCAGTTACTTTAAATTCGCTTCGACATATCATAACCTTATGCTTAATAAATAAAATTCGCTTTGCCTTATCAATGAAAGTTAGCTTATTTTCCCAATTTGTGTAGATAGTATTTCATTTTCTTATGTATTTTAGAGGTATCTAGAATTGGACAAAATGTAGGTAAAAAGTTTAGACAGATGCGTGTTTATTTTAGTCGTTTTCTTGCTTTACTGAATCCTGATAAAATAAGTATTGGCGATTATTTTACGTTAGCAATTTTTTTTTATATTATTCTAATTCGCAACAGCGTTTTACTATTCTCTTATTTCTTTTTCTTAGTATTTTGTAATTACACAATGTTGTGTTATTACAAAATATTATTTTCAAGCGAAATACTTACAATAATTGTTTTATTTGAAACTGAATTAAATAAAAACTGAGTGTTTATCGAGCCCCGTTGGCAAAATTGCATTAGTGTTGCTTATAATTTAAAATGGAACAAACATATAATGAATTGTTTATTACAGTCTACATACGCTTATATTTTATTCAATACATTTGTCAGAATTGCTATCCAATAATCAATCATTGAATTCAGTAGCGGCACGAAAAACTGGGACAATTATTTTCTTTGTAGTACCTTGTTACGCTAAAAATAAGAGGTGACCTATTTTTCAATGAGAATGTCTAATTGGCGAAAGATTTTTCATAACGTTATCATATTAAATCTTGTTGTCTTTATTATCTTAACAGCACATCACATAATTATCTACGCCAACCTTCAATGTTTCTTGAGTAGGTACTAACATAGTGAAGCTTAATAAACCTCTGATAAAATAATTATTCTGAAGTACTGAAATAGCATTATACCCTGAAAGTATAAAAATTTTACCGAAAGTGTATCCGCGTCGTATTATTTTTCTAACAAATTGAATAGATGCGTGATTTCTTGTAGTGAAAACGATGTAGCATTCCGTCTATCATGTATTGTTATATTCAACAATCACGATTTACAATTTATTTTAATGACACAAAATTTAGATACATGGTGAAGAAGTAAGTGTTTTTTTTTGCGAATATTCAATGAATGGACACGCTTTTATTGTAGACCACAAAGAAAAAACACATAAATGAAATTTAAATAGAGCAAAAAAGTAGAAGGTTGAATTTGGTGGCCTTATCGCTACTTAATATCTCTTCGAGGCATCCAAAGACGCAAAAGAATACGCTATGATGCATGGTAGGTGGTACAATCAATATAACATGCACATATGACTACAAATAATTAAAAAATATACATATAGGTACATATACTCTCACAAAAAGTATTGAACCGGCCGCTTCTTTAATCAAAAAGATCTTAAGTATCTCTAGCAAATAAAATTACGCAGTTGATTTATTTTCATGTTGAATACTTACATATTTACATGGACGGTATTCTCTGGCGCTACATATCGAATAGTTATTTATTATTGAAACTAGAAGTTGTCTGTGGCTTCGCGTGGTATTATTGTTTTCATGTTGATGTAAGACATATCGCACAAAATATCAATTAAAACAGAAAAAAACCTTACCCTACATAATCCTCCGAGGGATGGTGTTTGGTATTTAAATTTGACAAATTACCGGGGTTATTTGAAACTTATCTCTATACAAGCTGCTGCTAGTACAGACAACACAAGGTTGTTTTACGTCAATGCTGTATCACGTGCTGCCGTGGTCGACCTTTAAACACTCCCTCTTTCGCTCGATCGCGCCTCAACATGAGTAGAAAATATGTTAGATTACGTAACCTATGCTTAAGTCTTTCTTTTCTAAAGACTTGTATACCAAAGGATTCCAATAAGGAAAAATACAAAAATATCTTAGTTTTTGAAATCATGATTAAATGTTTACACCTCATAAAAAAGAAACCTGTGAGAAATTAAATGAGGTATTATTCAAAGTTTATATGTAACCATCTATTGATTTAGCAGTTCTCCGTGTGTTGGAGGATAACTACAGTATATGATTGAAATTATGCGAAATTTATGACCTTGCAGAGAACTGTTTTTTTTGGATCGACTACTGCATTGACTATATATATATATATACTGCCTCCCACATCCTATACAGAAAATGCAAATTCGTAAGAGCATATTTTTTGAAAAAAATAATAATAAAAAATGAATAGAAATTTTCATAATCAGTTTCAGCATGTAACTTTTGCTTTTATTCAAGGTTTTTTTAGTTTTATCTGTAATATAAGAAAAATGCGCATCAATATTTCGTACATACATACAAACACCGGCTTCCTACAATCTACCTGTGTGTGAAATGTCACACTAAAATAGTTACGTTTTCCTAAATTACCTTATACAGCTGAATATAAATGGCTGCTAACGGTAATTAGTTTTCATTAAGTTTCACTAAGTTAAAGAAGAGCAATGTCCATAGAACCTTGTGATCACCAATGCTACGTACACACTTACAAATAAAAAAGTTGCAAACCATGTCGTGTCGTGATGAGCTAATATTTGTCGATATTCTTGTGACCATGAAACCTTGGTCAATACCTATAGATCAAAGTAATTACTTATTTACGTCTCATTAAACATTAGATCATCAGATTCATAGTAGGTAGGAAGATCACAGTTGGTAGAAATGGATCTTAAAAACAGATTTTTTTTATAGTGGTCGCTTGTCCTTCCATTCTTAGTTCTAATGTCTTAGATATTGATTAAACTTTTATTGTTTCTTTTGTTTACGATTCTATTGTAAGCGAAATTATGTTCTTCGTTATGCAGTTAAAGAAAATGTTGGTCGTTTTATATTTTCTTTACTGAGCAGTGTAATCATTTTCATTGAAAATTGCAAAATTATATGCCGTAGTCCAAGGTCAATTCGATGAAAATAGATTGCTAAGAAGTTTGAAAGTGTAGATTATGGTGAAAATGTAATACAGATAACTCAATAAAAAGGTAATACAGTTGAAAGCGATCGCAGGCTGCTCTATTTGACATGTATTTGCATCTTACGTGTAACAAAATAAAATCAACAGTGGAATAACCAAAAAAAAGTAAAATAATCTAATTTCATGGCGTATTTTCTGAAGGTCCTTTGCTATATTTTGTGAGTTTGGTTTGTCAACTGATTCCATGTTTGTTTGCTCTAAAAAGATTGACACGACTTTTGTATAACGTGTTTGCCTTCATAACAAATATTTATTTATGTGCTGTGCAATTATGATATCGCAGACCTATCGAAAGGTACTCAGGTATCGGACAAGTTTCAAGTAGAACTTGTGAAATTAAATAAGTGTACGATTCAGTGATAAATAATAATAAGTGATAATCTCGAGTGAGCGAGGAGTGTGGTTCGGCGTGAGGCGGGCGGGGCCGATGTTTGCGGGTCGGGTGCGTCACGGCAGAGGGCGGTGCGGGAGCGGGCGCGGGGTGCGCGGGGGCGTCGCGCGCCTCGCCGCCGCCCGGCTTCGATCGCGAGCTCTTCCAGGAGTTGAGCTTCCTCCCCGACGTCGAACTCCGAGAGTGTCTCGGAGAGTATCCTGATTTCCTGTACCATCTGGCGAGGGACAGGTTCGGCAGAATCTACTTTCGCGTTATACGGACTTTACTCCTAGATCGAGGTACAGCCATAATCCGCGATATATTTCATCGCTTGCATCAATTTAGGCGTCGTCTCTCATCATGCTTTCTTTCAATCAGTTTAAATAATAGTTTCAACGCTTTTAAAGCTTCGTCTACTGTAACTATTGGGCGAAGTTTTTCCTAACTTGCACTATCTACTTTATCTTCTTCATCTTCACATTATACATCATAAATATGTGTTTTACTAGATTAACCTCCTGTCTAATTTATGTGTTACAATTTACTAATTTCTTTACAAATTATGCATTTTGATGTATAACATTTTGTTTTCAACTTTTAATCCCTTCGTTAGTATTTATAGAATGTCGTACATGAATGTAGTCATTAATATTAGTTTGATTTGCAATTTATTACAATATCCAGTTTAATGTCGCAGGGTCGTTTACTTTTCTCTTTATCGAATGAATAGTTCCTTACAGTACAACAATAGCCAGAGATCTGTTTAATTATTGATTAATATTTATAGATGTCGTGATTAGATTATTAATAAATACTAATTGTGGACGGACGCTTTGTGAGGAAATATAACGTAAGTAAAAACTGCAAGTTTTTATCTCTGAGAGAGACGTAACCGACTACTTACCTATACAATCGATATCCGTTGAAACTTATAATCGCATCGCAGTTAGGTAAGACCGAAGAAAAAGCTTCATACGCATTGAATGTGTCTATTATTGACGGCTGTTCCCACTAATAAGTTTTTACTAGAATAGAAAGCGTCGTTAGATGCAACAGATTCTAATTAAGTGGCGTAATAACAGCAAGATATTGTTACTGCTAAGATTAAGTACCTTACCTATACTTACTATATTTTGATATGGTATCGCACAAATCACATGCCTACTATAAAAATAAGTCAATCCGCTCTGTTTGTATAATATATTTAATCGAAATAACTACTTTGTTCTCTATTGCGTATAATAGAAAACGGAATTACGAAAATAAATAGGGTTCTTTATTTTAAGCATAATATTATTTTTACCATGTATTTTAGTCAGTCGGTTACTCACTAAAATATCGTTTGTAAAAATAGCAAACATTTAAATTGATTTGTTTTTATTATTTGTGTTACTTAATTTTTATGATTACAATATTATATCTGGACCGCAGGCTAATAAGAAACACATCAATCGCTTGTACGAACGGTCTCGTTGGTGTTGGTACGAACTTACGGTCAGCTTGATATAAATTTGTAAAATTGTGACTCACTGGTAACATATGTGTAAATAACATCTGCTCTGCATCTTAATTACCAGAACCACTAGTCTGTGTATTAAAAATAATGCCCTGCCAAGAAATATCACTTATTGTTCACACGCTAAGGGACTTGCACTTGATTTCTAAATGAAGAAATCGTGGCAAAAAATTGGTTTCCATATTTGTCGTATAGGCAAACAAGCCTTTGCTTTGTAAAAAGCGTGGTTACAACATCGTGAGCATTTATCAATAAATAGTCTTAATGTGTTGTCTCTGTAACTACTCCAGTTTTCCCATGTTGCACAATAGAATATGTTTTACCTGCCCTCTGAGACCCACGCTCGGTCGTTGAATACGCAGTCACTCAGTTGAACGTACGGTTCACGCAAGTGTTTCGAAGGCACGCATTTCGTTTTCTGTTTGTTTATACGGTACCACTCTGCATTGTTCAATTCTTCGACTTCACGTACTATGTTACAAGTGGTTTAAAGTCAGGCCGGAGCCTGACTTTTTTTAGATTCCATGAACACTGAAACCGCTTATGTTGATGCAAATATTGATGACATCTTTGCGGGTCAGTATTGTTTTAAATCACTATTTTGATTTTGTTCTGTTTAAGTTTACTTATCTTATCGCTGTTTGGATCGAGCTATCGGTTATGTCTCATTGTCTTTGATATAAGCATTGTGCTATTTTCACGAGTACATACCGAGTTTTCCACTCGATATGTCGTGCGAGGAACTGTTATATTGTTTTCTGAAAACATTTGAAATATGTGGTATTTATTTTCTTAATATTAAATTGATATCACTGTGTGTTCCATTAGATTTTGTTTAATTGAAAGGGGTCTTAAATTCACGTGTATCTGGTTTTAGTATAAATAATAAATTTACATCCGGAATTATAATTTTAATTTGTTTTTTATGTGCTTGGTTAAAAATCTAATTTAATATCGTCGTTGAAAAAAAAGATATATAGGTTTTCTTCGTTTCAAAATGTAAGGTCAATAATTAATTGATTGAAATAAGAAACTATCAATATTATGTTATCCTTCCATTAAATATTTATTCCTTAATTAGTATATAAGTATACGCTAATCAAAACATTAATCAGCCAAATGAACGAAGATTTATTTTATAAATATTTAAAAACGTAAACATGACTCATTAACTCATTGTTTGTTATTTAGTTAATATAAAGATAGTAAAGCGACTAAGCGACTCATATTTACAATAGAGATTATCTAATCGTATTATAGTTCTGTTTCGTTTGAATACTCGCGTTTAATGTGCTGAGTGATATTTTAGTTGTGTTGTAAATTATTATAATACATATAAGTTGTTCTATTTGCAGTTCTATGCAGCAACAGGGTGAGCCAAATGACAAAAACCTACAATGACATCGAAGCGGTAACACGGCTCTTAGAAGAAGTAAGTATTTTCCATTCATACCATTATTATAAACTCTTAAAGTAAAAGTTACTCTGTTTGTCTATTAACTTTTCACACCGAAACACAGCACAGATTTCGATATAATAGTGGAAGAAGATAAGTGGTGTAAGTTCTGGGGAGGGATACTTTCTTTAGCCCGTGAAAACAAGACAGTTTCCGCGGGATTAAAAAAAAATGGAATCTACGTACTGTTAATTACTTTGATATTTAGGTTGTGATGTTAATTAGTTGCGAAGATAGCAATCGCGCCCAATCAAAGAGATATCGCTATTAGCTTAGTGTAGGTATATACATTTGTAGAGTAATGTGATATAACAATCTTTGAACCTCGGTACAAAATGATGGTATTTTGTAAGTTTTAGCAAGCGTGCGTCGTGAAGTTAGTGAGAGTGCTCCATAACGCTCTCAACGGCGCGGCATGTGAAGTCTACACATCCACACTTCACCAACTACCCGTGCCCTGTATTGGGTATTGGGTTGACCATGATGATGTTTGATGAAATAAGTTTGTGTATGTTTAGCCTGTTGAAGATTGACAACATTTTTCCACCCCGTGTAATGATTCTTTCCTGGTGATGAGTTTTTCATTCGTGATTGACGGTTTAACGTGATCCACAAGGTCCGTGTCTGGACACGGTCAATTTACTACCTGGGTTGGTATTGAAATTTTTGACAGAAAGTCGAATCTAATCCAATACTTTATAATACGACCAGGACAACACACCCAGGACTTCGTGATCGGTATCGGTAGTTTCTTTATTCAGAGGAGTGTTATTCGCAATGCTTCTACATGTTTGATGAATATAATAAATATATGTTACGCCGTTGGATCATTATCTATTGAAACGTTTAATGACATCTTCGCGCCGCTTGAGTACTATACATTTAATTTATCGCTAATGCTAAGTAAATCACTCATATGTATAAAGCTACTTCATCATATCAATTACCGGCCCACTACAAAGCACAGGTCACAGAAGGTTCTAGGCCGTAGTCCAACACGCTGGCCCAGTGCGTATAGTGGACTCCACACGCTTTTAAACAACTAACTGATGTTAAAACTTTTACACATTGCATTCTATTCTTTTCTTTGGGCCGCTTTTCGTTAGTAAGCACTTCGCTTGTTATATGAAGAAATTCCTTTTTCCGAGCTCTCTATCCGTATGTCCTGAACCTATATATCAATAAACACCCTAAAAGTAGAAGAAGAGCTTTTGCACGGCTCATAAGCGAAGCGTTGAGGTGGGTATTACTTATTGTCAGTTTACGCACACCGAGTGATTCTCCAACTTTAAATGTCAATTTTTTATTCTTTATTGCTTTTATAAGTGAATAGACAAATGTTGAAAAAAAACACTTATTATTTAAACTAATTAAAAAATTGTTAAAAAAGTTCTATCTTGGACGTCCGTGTGTCTTTATGTGCGGATTCCGTATCTTGTGGTCACGATAACTAGCGAAATACTTCACTTATCGAGTTGGTTTGTTTTATATAGGCTTCAGTATTTTGTGGAATAGAATTCTATTTTCACGGTATAATTAGATGTAGTTTAATTATTATTTACAAATAATCTCAATTTTATTGTAATGAATGAAATTATGAGGCGAGCACTTTTGGATTTTCCAACGGCGTTGTTGCTAAGTTGTGTTCCGGTCTTAAGATCGTAATTGCTGAGGCTTAACACCCACGCCTCTGGTTTATAGACACTGGGCGGCACGTTGCAGGACCTTTTCTTTGTATGCCCTGCAAAGTGTTGCTCCGTTTACAGGCGTTGGGTTTCCTCTTACCATCAGGTCGGCCATCTGCTTGGTCCAAAGTCAAAGTCAAATATTTCTTTATTCAAATAGGTACATAGATGGCACTTTTGATTCGTACATAACTTTTGGCCCGTCAATGGTTACTATGAAAATCCGTTTTCTAGCACGTTTTTCAGTTAGCATTAATTCGCTTGAAGATATCTTTACCTTACTTTACGCTTTACTTCAAACTGTTACGTCAACGTTTACAGGCAACATGTAAGACTTTTCCATCGTTAAATAACCTGAGGAGCATTGTTATTACAATGCTCCTCCGTGATGTTGATTATTTTGTGTATTTTTTTTTCTACATATTTCCTTACCTATATTATTAGACAAAGATTCTTATGAGGCGCATTCAATGGCGTGCATTTAATACATATCCAAAAGCATTCTTCCATTATAGGTAGGTATGCTAAACTGGATAAACCATTTCCATTATTGCCATCAAACTGACTGTCTAGTTAAAATAAAGTAGATTATTCTTTACCATAGCTCGACGATAAAAAATAAATAAAAATTGCAAAAAAAAAAAAATTAAATTGGAACGCTTCTAAAGATCGACCCCAAGAAGATGACCAAAATGCGTGTTATCGATTATTACTTCTTTATTTGGACAGACATTGTTTTGAAACGTGATTTTACTTTGATAATAAATAATACATGTGTATTATTACGATAACTGCTACTTGACACAACAAGCCACTTGATAAATAAACAGCCGATTTGTATTTATTTTGTTACATCGGAAAATTCTTGTTCTTTTTAGAGTTGACCAGACGACTGAAATTTATGTGTCGCCTATTTTCGGTCGGCGCAACATAGGTACATTGCAACCAGTTTCCCATTAGGTAAAGTCCGAGAGTGCCACACTAGTACTGTTCTCAGAACACTAACTTATGCACCAAGTTTTTTAAGGTTAAAATTTACATTAAAGTATTATTTTAATGGATTTTAATAAATAGTCTGAAAAAAGGCTGATTTTCCGCTACATCAAAATGACGCCATCAACAAACGCTTCTACACAACTTATAAAGAGCGACGCCCGTCTACCCGACTCGGTATCTTTAGTTTGATGCTAATTTGAATTCTTAATCACCGATGCAAATAGAGGGGTATTATTAATATTTTTGTTATATAAGTTGACAATTGGGTCACTTTTTTATGCGGATTTTTGCATTACACTGAGTGTTATCAGAGTAGGTACAAGCGCAAACATTGTTGGTCGGAGTAAAATAAGTCGCGAGTAACTGTTCAGATATAGTATTTATCAAATAGATAGTGTAATTGCACATGGAAGACAGGTACAAGAGTGAATATATTCGAGAGCCAACTTTGGCCAGACAATTAAATTCATGCGATCTGTAAGGGCTTTCGTTCTAGGCAAAATGGGGAATAATATCTAGATATTTATCTAAAATTTGTTTTTTTATTGTCGTAGAAAGAAAAAGACTTAGAGCTGACGGCGCGCATTGGCAAGGAACTTCTGACTGCGAACGGCAGACTCGAAGCTCGTGTAACCGCACTTGAGGGAGAACTGCGGAGCGCGCGGGACCTCGTCACTCAGTTGCGGCACGAGATATCCTCTAAGAGTGATTTACTGCAGGTAAGTCTTATCTTAATTCCTCTTATTCTTAGGTATCCAACTATCCGGCGTGACATGATCTGTTTCTCGAAGCCTGCAGAGAAGAGATGCTCGTAAATGCATATATAACATTTTGTATAATTTTATTACATGGAAAATAAGCGCTTCGTGTGATCTAGCCTAATAACAAGTAAATAAATAAATAAATAAACTACGACACATCGCCATCTAGCCCCAAAGTAAGCGTAGCTTGTGTTATGGGTACTAAGATAGCTGATGAATATTTTTATGAATATAATACGCATAAATACTTATAACATACAGATAAACACCCAGACACTGAAAAACATTCATGTTCATCATATAAGCATTTTCCAGTTGTGGGAATCGAACCCACGGCCTTGGACTCAGAAAGAAGGGTCGCTGCTCACTGCGCCAGTCAGCCGTCGAAGTGACTATGCAGGAGAATGCTCTTTAATGGAATAGATGGATTTGAAGCTCTTACTTTTACGTTTCTCCAATCTCTCGGCGAAGACTCGGCAAACTCCGCCGAGTCTTCTCGTCACCCATACCGCAATGCCTGAAGACAAAAGTTTTCGATCAGTGCGTCCTGCCGGTCATGACTTACGGTGCCGAAACGTGGACACTGACAGCGAGGCTAATTCACAAACTTCAAGTCGCTCAGCGTGCTATGGAAAGAGCTATGCTTGGTATTTCTTTGAGGGATAAGATCCGTAACGAAGTGATTCGCCAAAGAACTAAAGTAACTGACATAGCCTTTCGTGTTAGCGTACTAAAGTGGCAGTGGGCTGGTCACGTTTGTCGGAGGACCGATGGACGTTGGAGTCGAAAGGTTCTCGAGTGGAGACCGCGTGTCGGTAAACGGAGTGTCGGACGCCCCCCTACTAGATGGAGCGACGACCTCCGAAAAGTGGCAGGCATCGACTGGATGAGGAAAGCCGAAAATAGGAAAAGTTGGCGCTGCTTGAAAGAGGCCTATGTTCAGCAGTGGACGCACAATGGCTGATGATGATGATGATGATGATGACAGTTAGGATAAAGGGCGATGAACGAAATGATGTACAAGGAGAACTTAGTTTAAATTGCGAGTGGTTTGATGTATATGTTTGTTAATATCAATATTTTAGGTATTATCATTACATATTAAACATTCAGTTGCATACATGCAACAATCGTCCTTTACTAACTAGGCCATCTTTAAACTAATAGATAACTCTTTTTACAATGCAAAAGATCATTTAAAATGTATGTAGATTGTAGAACTTACCGCAAAATATAAAAGAGAACAATACGTCGTCTTAACTACGTAAACGTGCCTAAGAGTCATGCTTATTCGTCTAACTGAAGTGTCAGTCCTCTTTAAAAGGTCACTGTATAATGCGGAGATGTATTGACCGGCCTTGACGAGCTTTGTTACGACAACTTATTGTTTGACTACAACTTTTGTAAAATCATAATGATGATCTACATGTTCATGATCAAATTGTGCATTTGCACTGAATTCAAGTAATTTAAAACTCATTTCGAAAATCATACTTATTGTAAATGCTTGGAACAAAAACCGGACAAATTTGTGGACAGATGCCGTGTGTTTTTTACTTTGTCTCTGGACAGACAAATCTGTCTAGGATACAAATACAATGCACCATGTATATGTAATAGTAGAATATGCTGAAACAAGAAAGTTATTGTGAATTACATTTTATACACATATTGAAGCAAATAAATTCTGTTTAATTCTATTTTAACTACTTTACTAGGCTTAGCCCGCTTACTATTTAATTGAACAGTATCCTTACTTTCCTAATAATTTAACTTCGAAAGTTGTGGGTGAAAGGAAAAACTGACAAACTAGCCTATTCTTTTTCTAGTGCCCTCCTTTCAAATGTTGGCAACCATTAGGCTCACTGTATTTTTTAAACCTCTATTCTAAACAATCACCTCGTACTCTTATTAAACCACTGGCCCAGTTTTCAGTTAGGAAATTCGCCTTCGACCAGGCCTTCGATTGCCCTTTTTCTCGTTTGGAAGAATGATATGGGGCAGTTTGTTTTTTGGATTGCGCATTATAAGCCCCAGATAGTTGAGCTTTCTCTTTTGTATTTTTTTTTGGTATCTCTGTGGACTTCCCTTTCTGTGCAGGACGGTGGTATTGCTAATATGGTCTCTCCATGATATTCGCAGCATCAGCATACAAAAACACCTCCAAAGCTTCCAGCTTCCAACTCAGTGCTTGGGTGAATTTCCATGCTTCTGCTCCATGTAAAAGCAGAGACTCAATTTTACATATTATTATTTTTTACTCAGTTTAAAATGATACCTCGAGATATCAGTGAGGTAGATGAAAAACCGTTTTTTATGCCTTGACTGTCGGGTAATAATTACTTGAGTGATACCTTAAGGCATAAAAACCGTTTGCGAGTGCTGATAGTTCCTGTTCTGGTTCATAGAATCCATAAAAGGTTGAATTTATTTAGAGCTCATCCAATCAATGTATTGTAGCAGTAAATACCCGTTTTCCAGTCAATCAAGTCAAGTCCAGGTTAACCATACCTTTACGCTTTGGCATCTTCCTAGTACCTATCCAAATTAGGACAGTTCTTGTGTATTACTAAAATGGAACGATTAATTGTTAGATAATCAGCCGACTTTTAGAGATTATCTATAATAACCAGGGACCCACCCCTGCAGTTCACGGGCTACGGTACTTACTTAGGGTCTTAATAATAAACTTAGCATAAGTGTTTTTCACGATCTAACAATGCAAGAGGCTGTCAGTTGTGCGACAACATGCGTCTTGAGGTATAAAATGTATAGTAGAAAGATGCAACATTTAAACTTGAGAAAATATTAAAATACCATAACTATCATACCGTGAGTTACAGAAAAACAGAACATGTATTGAATAACAAAGGAATTAACAAATAATAAGATATGGTTATCTATTTTTGCATGTTGCTTAAGGTAAGATAAAATATTTGGGCATATTTAAATTATCTATAAAGACTTCGGCATTTATTTTGATCGTTTATTGTGGCCCCATCATATAAAAGGTTTCAGTATTGAAAATATTAACTAGCGCTGTTTTAATCGTCTTTAATAGCAATAGATTAGGTACATAGCAAAATAAATCACTTATGATAACACTGTTTTTGATTCCTAATTTTTATTTGCTTTTTGGAAGCTTTCTAGGACTCGTTTATCATAAATTATTTTTTTAAATTTTAATAGTGTTTTTACCTACCATCAGTATATAATAATATATATTAATAATAATAATTTAAAAAATGTAATCAACAGAAAAATCTGCGAGATAAGTATTTTCATTTTATCCCGAACTTTTATTAAAAATAAATAAGAAAAACGTACTTCAAATAATTTTTTTGTCTATACATAAAACGAATCGTGTAAAGCGAAAAAAAATTCATGTCCAAAAATCTTTTTTCTGCGTAGAACGACATATATTTTTAAAAGTTTAAGTTCTTGTTAGTGACCAATTAGCTAAGATGTAAATTGGTTGCAGGTTTTAACCGATGACACAGAAGAGGGCTCACCCACAGAGGAACAAGAGGCGCCGACGGCTATTGCTTTGAAGAGACGAACTGGCGCCCTGGAGCGGGAAAATCGGGCATTGAGGGAGGAGGCTGCGCGCCTCGCTGCCGGTGCTGACTCGGCAGAGCTTGCCGAGAGGCAGCTGCTGAGGGATATTGCGGCTCAGCTCTGTGAGCACTTTTTTATTCTCTCTCTAAAGCCTAATTATGCAAGTTGTCGCCTCACCATCATACGCCACTCCTCAAAATTTGCAGTCAGACGAACCACCTACTGCAGATTTCATTTAATCGATTCATCGCATGGCTGACTTGCCGCGAGCACTTATGCCTTTAACCCTGCCCTGGCTAATGGCTAAAGACAAAGTGCTTTAAAAACGCTGTACATATTTATGTATCACTTAATTACGATAAAAAAGGTAAGCATTTTGTTTGAGAAACTGTTTTGCATTATTGTCGGAACATAACCGGTTTCAGATATACGACTTTAGATCACGTTACTGCTTCACGTATTATATTTATTTATATTTAATAAATATATGGGAAGGCTTCAGAAGAAATGTGAGGAAAGATAATGATTGATGAATTCTGAGATTTCAAACTTAACTAACAAGCCATAACTTTATATATTGTTAACATTATGGGTTTTACAAATAAACTACAAAATAAAGTTTTTCATCACACGTTGTCGTTAATGTTAAATTTTGTCAAAACATTGACTATTCCGACTTCACGTTTATTTGAAAGACCATATTAATTTATTTGAAATTATAAACTGTGTAAATGGGGGAAAAATACATTGTATCACAGATTTGGCCAATATGTAATTTTCTCATGGCTAAAATAAATGTATGTAAATTTGTACATTAATTGTAATATATTAAAATCCACCTTCTTTCTCGCATGTAATAAGACAGGTACAACTCTAACCAGATCCAAAGAACATAAAGAAGTAATCAAGAATAAGGGGCTGGTGGCACAAGGTGGCCTAGCAGCGTGTTTTCAATAAACTTTGCACCCTGTCAGACCATACTTGTTCTAACACCCCTATTTTCAAACGTGGAAGAAAGAAAAGGGAAGAAAAGAAGATTCATTCATCGTGCTGCAGAAGAACGAAGGCTGTTCGTGATAAATGGATCCGTGAGAGCTATCGAGACAGATAAATATAAAGTCGTTAAAATAATAACATTGCATAACCAATTGAAGTCCATAAAAGTATTAGTAACAAAATATTAAAAAAAAAATATGTCTGTGTACATTAGAAGCAAAAATAAAGAAGCTAATTTTTAGTAAACTGCTGAATGGCATTGATGTCAATAATTGCTCTTGATAAAATCTAAATCAAACGATATTTTTTATCTGGACACACACACTACACTTTGACATAATGCTAGCAAAAATAATACACCAGTAAGTAGGTATGTTATATGCGTCTTATAGACCAGAGCTTGTATGAAATCTGCATAGCTTTAGTTGAAGCTTGCGAATATTATATACACCATTACGTCAAAATAACGCAAACAAATAATAGACTACTGGCCTTTGATATACCTACCTATTTGAAAAGAAGATTATAGTTTCAGTTTGTAACATTTATGAGACATACATACTTTATAATACTTTCTTCACGAAACTGATAGGTGTTGAGACCTCCGCATACATATTTTACTAAAAATTTAGGCCACGGAAGCCGCAAAGTTTCACACTGGTTTTCTACGCTCCAAATATTTATGTAACGTAATTATTGGAAAGAACTTAATAGGGTATTTGACTAAAGTTATTAGTATTGTGAAAAACGCTAAAGATTATGACGAAAAGTGAAGCATAATAATATTGCTCGTAAGATTCAAATATTTCAATATTTCTATGACGAAAAATATCAGCAGTAAATAATCTACGAAATTTCGCCCGTTTCGCGTTAAAATGTTAGATATATTTCTCTGTAATCATAATACAATGGATGCTTACTAAGTTTTACTATAAGTATATCCAATTAATTTAGTTATTTAAAGTATGTTTTATTTTATTTTAGAGACTGAAATGTGTTAAATAACGTTTTATTTATGTAGACCTGTCACAGGCACTTGTGAAGCGTTCATACATAATGGTACAGAATGGTAATGTACAGAATGGTAATGTACAGAATGGTAATGTATATATATATATATATACATTACCATTCTTGGGAGGTGATGGTGATAACTAACTACATTTGTTAACTTAAAACTAAAGCTAGGAGGGTTGCAAACGCCCTGTAATAAAAAGAGCCCGTTATAGACTTAGCCCGTAGCCGGGATTTTTTTTTGTTATCACCATCTCAAAGTCAAATTAATACTTAGAATAACTAAGTTATAGCAATTCATATCCAAGCTTTTTTATCATTCATGTAAACCTTAGTGATGAAGTAATATACAACGTGTAACAGAATTACGAAATAATATTGACGGATGGATAAGTTTATTTCATAAGAAATCTCTCTCTAAAAATATTAAATTAAAAGAAGCATATTTATTTTCCATACAAACGAATTCAAAACATTGTAAGTGATTACTTAGGACAGCCCCATTGAAGATAAAAGACAGCCACGCACACAGCACCTTCGCTACGCAACGCGTATCTAATGAAGTGACAAGAGTCACATGATTTTAATTTTGCATGTGATGTTAGGACTGTATCTGAGTTTTTTTTAAGTAAAAACTGTGGCAGTGATTTTAACATTACATGATGTACCTCTAAAGCCTGTGAAGTATTATTTCGGTATTCATTTACACGTTGTAAATAATGATGAGTAACCGGTACCTACTTTAACCTTGGCAATACAACTTCGCCTGTTTTCAATAACGGCGAACAACACAATGCCTAAATAAGTAACGCCTAATCTTAGGAGATACATTTTTTTCCACAGCCTTCGCTTAAATCATTAGGCATTCAATTTAGCTGATGCCTAGTATTAGTGAAAACGAGCATTAGTATCCAACTTGACTTTCTTTTATTATTACTTCGACTGGAAATGGTACGATAAGTCCTTTGGGTCCGTTTATTTTAACAATAATAAATCGATAGAGCGCGCTAATCCATAATATTGAAATTGCATGGAGAGGGGTCTGAGCTTCAAATAATTATTTTATGAAAGTAGTCCAGTGCCGATCTCTATGAAATTTATTGACCGCAAATGTTAATGTTATTTTGTTGTTATGCGACATTATATATCGTAGTAACAGCTTTTTATATAAAACTTTATTTTGCATAAACAGCGAGTGCAAATTCGGAAGCGAGTGTGCTCAGCTTGGAACTGGCAGAGGAGCGGCAACGTTGGGTCGATTTACAGTATCAGCTCGACACCACAAACGCACGACTCGCCGCTTCCGAAAGAAATCTACAACAGGTTAGTGGAAGTTAGCTATAATCTTTATCGTCATTTTGAACCAATTATCGACCTACTACTACTTTAAACTTTATCAAATATATAGGAGGGTGTTGGCCGTAATTCACTACGCTGGCAAAGTGCGGATTGGTAGACTCACCAAACTTTTGAGGACATAATGGATTACTTAAAGTCATGAACTGAGAGTTCTCCATCATTTTCTCAAAAAGGCGTGAAGTCTACCAATCGGCACTTAGCCAGCTTGGTGGACTATAGCATTAACCCATCTCATTCTGACCCGTGCCCTGTGGTAGGCCGGTATTGGGGTGATAATCCTAATGATGAATCAATTATCTTGTACGTATCGAAATGACTTACGTGGTATGGTTTTATCAGATTTCGGATCAATATTAGCTCTATTGAACGATGTTACTTTTGTGTTATGTGAATTGAAATTATTGGTATTGGTAAAACTAGAACGGTGGCTATAATCTTTAAAGATTAAGTAACAATAATTGTATTTAGAAGTGTAATATTCTTATTAGTTTTGAACATCACTCTAATAAATGTCGTGCCTGGCTTCGGTTTTCGATCCTATAGTAAATAGAGATATGGAGACTGAAATACGTAGATCCTAACACATTATTACACCAATATTAATATTCGCGTCTATTGTATTCTATTACATTAGGCAACCCATAAATTACGTCTAAATATAACTTTATCTTTCGCGATGTCTATCACTGAATGTCTAAACAACTAGTTATAGACTCGTGTTGTGATAGTATACCAGTCTGTTTGATAGCTAATAAAATTGTAAGGTTTTCAATAAGGTTTTCAATAAAATTGTAACCCATTCATTGATTAACAAATTCATGTAAATACTCATAAAATAGGTATATCTAATACATACGACCGGGGAAGGCAAATTCGAGGGGCGTAGAGGCCGAGGACGACCCAGGGGTCGGTAGAGTGATGGGATATGAGGGCTTTGGCAGTTCGTAGCTGGAAAGATACAGCTTCTGACCGCCCCAAATGGAGAAATTTGCTTCACCAAAGACAGGACTCACCTAGGGCTGTAGAGCTTCGGTAATGATGACGATGATTTCAATCGACCTATCTACGAATACCATTGTAATGGAAACTAAATACGATGACCCATTTACTACACTACGTGAAATCCACCGAACTAATTCAAAGATGGATGACCTATTTGTATAATAAAGTGTAGTTATTTGCAGTAATGTTTACATATTCATCATCATTACTATCAACCAACAATACGCACGCTATCTATCACGGGTCTCTATCCAGAATCAGAAGGGTCTAGTCTAGGCCATCTTCCACCACGCTGGCCAAGCGAGGATTGGTGGACTTCACTCGCCTTTAAGAAAATTATAGAGAAGGCATGCAGGTTTCCTAACGATATTCTCCTTTACCAAGCTAGTGATATTAGACCTCAGCTACTTCCGAACGTAAAGACGAAGCGTAAACAACTAAGCCATAACCGCCAATCCATTATATTGGACTAATCAAATTAATTCCTCTCATAGTTCTGAGTTATTAATAAACGCTAATTAATAAGCAATAATGTGATGTTTATCTCTATTCCGATACGGAACTTTCATTTCTGCATTACTTTCTAAGTCAAAAAGTCAGCCGTTAAAGTCATGAAGGGCTTTATATAACTGAATGTACTTTGTAAACTGTATTGTAAGGCGCTACGCAAACGTAGATACTTTTGTTATCAAACCGGGCTACTATCACAGGAAATTATGGTTGCTGTGTTTGGTAACGGCAACTGGCCGCCAGTTCTGACACTTATGATGGCATGGAACAGATTGGGCAAAATTAGTTTAAATCTCTACCTGTAACGATATCTTTGTAGTCGAATAGAACACTTATTACTCAACAACAACTTCTCAGGAGTCACTAAAAAATTGCTTCTAATGAACACATAAAGATCATGAATCATATCACTTTATCATCCCTTTATCACTTTATAATTCTAATATATTTTATTTTTATCTGATTCAATATAAAAAAATATGTTTAAACCAAAACAACTTATTTTAATTTTAGTTGCGTTTACGTCCACAGCACGTAACATCGGATAAGGGCAATCCAAATAACTAGAACAAATTATACTGGAATAAAAGCACTAAAAAGTTTAAGCTGCCAAAAAAAATGGATTATACTCCATAATATATTGTTGTCCTATGTCCTTTATTAATGGTGATTGTGTCTTGAACTGACAACATTTAGTTTCTAGTTGCTCACATCGCCAACTTTTTAATTTAAATCTGTAGCATAAGTGAAAACAAATGAAAACAAAAGTTTACCTCTTGCGTAGCGTACTGTATATTGATTGTATGCTTATATCTAAAACAAGACTCAATCATTTATCTATTTGCAAAACTTAACCAATAACTTTCATTTAATTATGTTCATATTTCCATTTGACAATGCCGTCCTAAATAGATACCGGATGTAACGTTCTGCGTTCCGACAGTGGGATGACCTAAAAAAAGCTCTGTTGTCTGTCACTCAACTTAGTTGACAGCACAGATGCTTATGCTTTTATAGTTCTTCCGCTCGAATAGTTTGTAGTGCTTAGGCTTTTTTTGGAACTGTGAAAATATGTATTCAAATATTAAGTATTGCTAGCTGACCCGTGCAACTTCGTTGCACCAAATCGGTTATTACCGGAAAACACGAATAAAATGACATTTTCTAAAAATGAATCCTAGATCGGTCGATTTGCCGCCCCCTCCCCTGCAACGATTTTCATGAAATTTTGTATACATTTCATGAAAATCGTTGGAGCCGATTCCGAGATTCCAATTATATACTCGTATATACAAGAATTGCTCGTTTAAAGATTCATTTGAACACTCCATCACTTTTTTGGTTGATTATAAATAAGTCAGTTAAGTGCGAATCATCAATGTACCCGTACCCGTCGCAGTGTTTCGTAGTGTTTTTTTACTTTTTGACATTCAAAAGCTGACAGTTGAATTGTGACAAAACGTTGCCAAACAGTTATTAATATTAAAAAAAAAAAACTATTCTGACTTACGACGCTACGTTTATTACTACGGGGGTAGGTGTTCACAACGTGCCGAGTCTTTAAAGTAGCCGACGCTGCCTTTCGATATGAGGCGAGCCATTTACGTTAAGCCACTCGCTAATTACGCATATTTATTTTTTGCAGTTAACCACAGAACACGAGCACACGCTTCGAATCTTAGAGATAACAAAAGATAACCAGAATGCACTTGCCTCGGAGCTGGCTGACACTAAGGTATGCACGTATTATTGAATTTATGTATATAACAGAATTTTATAATGGACTGTTTTGTTACGTAATATAATTACAGTATATAGTTGTAAAAATTAATAGCCATTGTACTATATTTTATAGGCTACAAATATTTTAACACGTTTGTGATTTTTACTGTATTATTTTACCTCCTTTGTCGCTGGTAACAATAACCATTAGGCAAAACAGGAGTAAAATTCGTTTGCAATTTCAACTTACCAATCAAAATTTAACCTTACGCGAGCGAAGAAACGTGCGAAACCTAGTTAAAGTATAAAGCAATATTGTGTCAAGGTGCCTATTTGTCATATTCAATGATATAACTAAGTATTTTACGCGATATACTTAGGTGCATTACGTTGTATTAGTTTTTTCTTTGACCTAGTTTATTGCGAACTAGTGAATGTCCGCGACTTTGTCGGCGTACGATTTCTGCTAAGTGAAATTTTCCCTTAAATCTCTCATCCTTTATTTAAAGAGTTGTTGTACAACAAATAATGTCCCTCTGACTCTTATACAATATTTCAATACCCATTTCATTTTTATTTTAAAAAGAAGTTTAATTTATCCGTTTTGTAATCCTCTACACGAATGTAAAAATTGCATCAAAGTCGGTCGAAAGATTAAAGATTGCCAAGATTCTTATTAGCTTCATCTTGGTAGAATCTTCCTTCCCTAAGCGGTGGTAGAGTCAATACAAACAGGCAGAGAGTGTAAAGAGTTATTTAAATTAAAATGAACTCTGTAGTAATAAATAAGGTGTTATCAATAAAATATCGTTATTATTAGGTACGTTTTTCATAAATAGACATTTCGTTATTTCATTTATGTAGTTACATGAGGCACGTAATTCAATATCCTATTGTTTATTCTCGTAAAGTTTTAGTGCTTATTGTACTCCGATAGTAAAACATCTTGTGCCGTCATAATGCATTTGCAGAGAGAATATACGTTACTGTTGTTTAAGTTTTAATGACTTTTAAGTCCATTCACATTCTTCGAACGAAGGCTTACTCAAATTTATTACGTGGTTTTCCTTAAGTGTGTTTTATCGTGTGAATACGTGAAGTATTCGTTCTGTGGCATAAGTTATGTTTCAAAGAATAGTTAACGTTATAGAGAATATATTATGCATTAAATATTCAAGTCGAGCCCTTTCTTTAATTTGATGCCCATATTGAGGGAATTGTGGAAAAATATGTAATCTGCCATTTTTGTGGCGGCGGCCATCTTGGACAAATTTTCATCAAACATAGCTAAGAACTCCCAACTTATTCACCTTTTAAAATGTTAATGGTTTAACGTAGGAGCGGTATGCAGAAGTGGCAGCGTTACTGGCCGAGGCGCAGGAACAACTGCGCGCGGTCCGGAAGCGCGGAGAGGTCACCCGCGGGCTCATGCCTTCCGTGGCGGCCGCGGCAGGACTGCTGCCCGCCAGCCTTCACCGAGAGATGCACTCTTCCGTCTACTCCGAGCTTAGTCTCGACTCCGGCATCGGAGACCCACTCGCGCAGTAAGTGTATTTTTTAAACGACTTCTTTCAAGAATGATAACATCGTGTAAGTGTATCAGTTCGGATGGTTTTTGTATTATGTTAAGGCATAACTCTGCAATTTATACACGGATTTGCAACATTACTTTTTCTTCGAAAAGGGTTTATTCCATTTCAGAATTTTTGGTATGGTAATGGTACCATTTCAGAAAAAAATTACAGAAAATAACCGCAATTGAACATGTTAAATGTATGAACGCGCCTGTGATAAGGTCTATATGAATAAAACCTTTTTCGAATTTGAATTTGTCTATGTGTGTCTGATTTTGATTTCGTTTCTTTTGTTTGAAAGCTTTGTTTGATAGCTTTGTTTGATGAAAATCCAATTTAAGTCAGTCCAAGATGGCCGCCGCCACAAAATAGTAGTTTCATATTTTTCACAACTCCCTCAATATGAGTATCAAATGAAAGGGCTTGACTAGAAGAATATGACACACTATGATAAATGTCAAGACCAAGATGGCCGCCACCACAAAATGGCGAATTACTTTTTTTCTATGGTTATCTTAATTTTAAATTTATAAAACATTTGAAAATACTAAATTACCTTTTCAGTTCAAGCATGCAGAAAGTGTTTGAGACAGTGCAATGCGCGTCTCGCTGGTCGGGAGCGTCACTGTCGGGCTCGGATCCTGACGCGGTGCCAGCGTACAAGCTGCCCACCAAGCCGAACTCTTCAGACTCCTTCTTCGAAGACATGTCTGACACTGAGTCGGAGGATTTGTATCCGTGAGTATTATCATCGTTTGTAAAGTCTAGTTGGCGTAAAAGAAATAAACTGCTGTTCTAGTATCGAATTTACGAAAGATGTGTCTCGATTAACATACACCGGGAGTGGGTATGCACAGGGTATGCAGATGATATAAAATGTAGAAAACCTCCAGTACGAGTTATAAAAAACATAAGGATAGGCATTGTAAGTGTTTTAAAAAGCCTACCCTTGAGTATTTATAAATCGTACTAGTGATTTTATTAATTTTGTATCATCTGCATACCCTGTGCATACCCTCTATGCACGCCTCTGCATACACGCATACATATATATATAAAATAATTTAAATGTTATAATGGTTATCGTTGCCTGCAAGAATTCATTACCTTATGCGACTTTGACAGAGACGATTTGAGCAGTACCGACACTCTCTTATTAGATTTAATGCAAATTTAAATAATATACTGTGTGCAAGCAAAATGAAACAAACAAAAATGAAGATATGACAAACCATTGTCTTTTCTCAATTTTCTGGAGTAGTTTTTACACGTTTTCACCATGCAGTACGCCATTTTGGACGTTAGTCTACTTTAAGAAGGGATCGCAAATAACTCCTGAGACCGGTCGCCATTTTATCCATCCCACATTAATTCTATTGTTTACGTATCTGTCATTAGTATACTTATATATAATAAAGTACTTGGATCATAAAACCTTTTAAACGCGACTTATTTTCAAGTGAAATGATGGCTGAATAAGTCTATGATGGTATTATTCGGGATTTTATGACTTGACTTTTGTTGGTTTGCTTCCAGCGGAAACACGGGAGTTGGGGTTCCGGGGGCACCTGGGGCGTCAGAGCTAGCGGCGGCTTTGCGAAGGCTCACTCCTCAAGAAATAAACTCGAGGCGTGCTTCGCTGGCCGCATCGCACGTGCTGAGGCATCGGAGACGAACGGGTAAGCTCCTTTTCAGCGCAAGTTACTTAACCCAGAAAAGTACGTACTGCAAGTATAAGTAGTATCCTACTAATATTATAAATGAGAAAGTTTGTATGAATGGAATGATGGATGAATGTTTGTTACTTTATCACGCAAAAACTACTGAACTAATTTGACTTAATATTTGAATGTAGATAGATTATACCCTTGATTTACACATAGGCTGCTCTTTATTTCGGGAAAATGTTCGGGTCCTGCAGGATTTATTTTAAACCGAACAGCCGCTGGCAACCGCTGGTTGAAAATAAGCTTAGGGTGGTTACCGTATTTTTTTTTAATAACATAGATAACACGCCTTTGAGAACATAGAGTTCTCCATAACGTGTTCTTCTTCTTTTTGGTTTATTGGTTCTGCGCGCTGAGTGATTGAACCATTGTCAAGATAAAGTATTCAAAGGTGTGTGAAGTGTACCTTCGTGATTCGAACTGTGCCAATGAATTATTTAATGAATGAATGAATGAATATACTTTTATTGTACACAACAGGGAAAAAAAATTGCAAATACAAAAGAAGGAAGTCCAATGTGGGACTACGGCCTAGGCTCTTCTCCTTAGTCTCCTACTCTATTCTTAGAAAAGACAAGTATTCTGTGGTGGCTATTGGGGTTAAATTAAATTAAATATTTACAGAGAGGGACTTAAGTGAAGAGAGTGCGGTATGGGGAGCGGGGGCGGCGGGTGGCATGGCGCGGTTTAGGCTTCCTCATAAGCTGCAAATAGTCAAGCCAATGGAGGGATCACTCACCCTGCACACGTGGGCGCAGCTAGCTAAACCAACCATGTCGGGTAAGATTTTTTTTTATAAATTAAAAGTAATTTTTTTTTGTCAACAAAGTCAAAGTCAAAGTCAAAAATATCTTTATTCAAGTAGGCCCATAGGTGGCACTTTTGATGCGTACATAAGAATTACACGGTAGTGTGATGATGGCGATAACCACATTCGTAAAATTAAAACTAAAGCTACGAGGGTTCCAAACGCGTCCTGGACTAAGAAGAAGCCCACAACAAACTTAGCCAGGTGTTTTTTTTTTGTTATCACCATGTCACAATGTCATTTAAAATTATTAGAAGAGCAACCTGGTTAGAGCAATAATTCAAATCCAACCTTTTTTATCGATTACGTAGTCCTTTCCTAGTCCTCCAACTATTGTTATTGTTAAATAATTTCATATAGAGACTAGAATAAATTTATCATCAAAGTAAAAATGTGATTCGCGTAATGAATTAATGCTAACAAAACATTTTTAACCTACTTTATATGCCAGAAATAGCAGCTATTACATTTTTTTATAATTACGAAAAACATACAAAAAAAATTGTAAGCAACTCCACACCACAAAAACAAGAATAGAAGAAATATTCTTCTATTCTTGTTTTTAATGTCTGCGTGTCTTTCATATTTTGTCATGGCAACGCTACTTCGACGGCTTGACTTTAATAGTTTCGTTTCTTTGCTCGTTGCAGGTTTACTCGAAGAGCAAGAAGGCGTTGGTGTGCGAGGGTCCAGATCAGCACAGGCGTTGGGCATGCGTATTTACAGGCTATCCGACGTGGAGGAAGACGATGACATGCTGCGGTTACCGCACTCCAGCCATATTTATACTTTCACTAACAGGTACAAAACTACTCATTTAAAACTTTTCTGTTCCCTTAATGTATTAGTAAATAAATTATAACTTTTTTAATGCATGCTTTAAGCTAGTTACATTGTAGGCTTAGTATTATTCATAACTAGAAAAAAGAGTGCATTCTGCACTAAACCTGTAACTTCTTTGTTCTTATCTGTAGCAATTTAGACCCATTGAAATCTCACAAATTATATTTCTCTTCGATTTTTCCAATTTTGTCCTCGATTTCAGTATAGTAGAGTATAATACTCCAAAAACATTACATGAAGTCATGTTATTTTGAATTCTTTTGTTAAAGTAAACAGATACGTTTCATTTAAATTGATGTACGTACATATATATCAAATGCATAGTCTGTAAAACAATGCTACGTTCAAAAATATTGCTTATGCTTCTTTTTTTACTTCCTTTCGCAACAGCACGGTTTTACATCCAAACGATGGCAGCCTCGTAGGTAGCAGCGTGAGCAGCGTCTGTAGCAGTGGTATGAGCAGTCTTTCCAGCTCCGTACTGGGAAGCGCTTGGAGTTCGCGCCTCACATCGCGCCGGTCGTCCGCCGCGGTCTCGCCTGTGCACTCGCGCCGAGACTCGTTGTGCCAGCCCTCCTCCCGCCCGCACTTCACCCCCACAGCAACCCCCGCCAACAGCCCGCTACTGGGCTCGCCGGACTCCTCTCCCCCTCCGACCCCCCGCCCCGGCGACGCACCTCCCTCTCTCCACTCTCTCATTGCGAGCGGCACCTCAATCCTCCGACGCCGCTATCTAATATCTCCGGCCTCAGATGGGTCTCCTTCGCCACTAGCTTTACAAACACCTGGATCTCTTTACATGGGACTTGTCCATCGAAGTCCGATGGAGCAGTTGACTTGTTTGAAACGGACTCTTCGATCTCCCGCCGCTGCTCCAACGGAGCGCGGCGACACAGCGGACGCCCCACTAGGAGTTCCCGCTCATCCAGGAGAAGGTGCATTGGATGCTGCTGCTCTTGGTAGTCTTAATGCGAACGGGAGAAGAGGGAGAGTGCGGGCGCCGCGGCCTCGCACGGACTTGGGAACGGTGGGGTCGACTCCGACGAGCAGTACTCCGGCGCAGTCCTCACCTCTTGGCACGCTCAGCACCTTTCTATTCGGCCGGAAAGGTGGTCTGCTATAAGATAGTCTTTCCGACTCATCAGAGGTGCTTCCGTAGATCGCTCGGACGCCGCTCGCCTTGAAAACCGCTGAGCGCGTTTCGAGCCGAGTTACGCTAAGCGATGGAACTGAGTATACAGTTAACCAATCAAGCGTCCTATTACACCTACGGTATCCCAACCAGATTTTCTATTTAACTCGAAATCTATTATATTATATTGTTCTAATTTTCAATATACTTCGGAGCTGGAAAATAAGTAGAAAATTTCTCGTTATAGGGATATGCTATAATTTTTTATATTATAAGGGAATTTGGAAATAGAAACGCAGTTCTCGATTTGTAAAGATGATATACGTAGATGTTCCTGGACACTTGATAAGTTAAGGTGAATAGTTACAGCGGCTACTGCGTGAATCATTATATGTAATATTAAAATAACTTTGTTTATTTGGTGCTCAGACAGTGGTTTAGTTTCACTTATCAACATTTTTGTACGAAGTAGTTACTGTTGCGATTTGCCTTAATATGGCGTAGACTTATTGATTTTTTACTTGTGATTTAGATGTAGATACTTTTTAAGCGAGAAACTTTTCGTTATTGTAGGCAATACTATGATCATCGACGTTATTGGTATTATTTTATGTTATGGAACATGTATGTTTGTGAGTCCTTTGTTTTTTTTAAATATTTTGACGTTGTTTGTTTTGTATTTTTTGTTTTTTTTTTTTTTTGCATTTATGTGGATGACTTTAATAATGAATCTGATTTGATCTTTGAAGAGACTTGTTTATGTCGCCATCGTAGCATTTTCAAATCTAACACATTCCTTTTTGATAAATAGTATTAATCGAATGCGTGCGTATTTTGCTTATCAGGATTATCCAGAGAACTGATCGGCAATAATACCGGAAATAAAAGATTTGTAGAAACTTTGAACAGCGATGTCTTATTGATGCTAAATGAATACAAGATACGTATTTTTTTAAGAATTAAAGTGCCTAAACTAAGAAGCGTAAAAAGACGCAATTACTTGGAAATTAAGGCCTTCCAACTAATAAATAAACATCTTATTTACATATCATACAATTTACTCTTGGGTTAGTACGTGTGAGGCTTTTGAGTACCTCTTTCTTAGTTTTGATTTAGCGTCATGGGCGTAGCAAAGATGCATCAGAAAATCATAAAAAAAAATAGTAATCGAACCTGTAAGTAATTATTTAAAAAAAAAAAACTTTAATAAGTCTTATGTTTTGGTTGTGTTCCTCGTACTTCAATGAAAGTTCTTATCACCATAATGACTTACACAATTGAATATTATGATAAACTAGTAAGACACATATTTTTTTTTTATAATCTTGTCATCATAATTATTAGATAAATTCATAAAAAATATCATTGTAAATAATTGAATTTCCATTAATTTAGAAGAGTACAAATTATTTATGTTTATATAAAATTAGCAGTATTTGTAATGAACGTTATTCGAATGTTCGAATTAATAATATAAAATTAAAATGGAATCCGAATGTAGTGAACATTTGGACTATTATTATTATTTTTATGTGCAACATAATTGTTTTTCATTTTCATTTTTGCTCATTAATATTATATTCCGTTTTATAATTAACCATTTCTTTAAACTTAATTATTAACTCAGGGTCTAAAATGTAAAAGTGGTGCATGCCATAGTTTAAGAGAAGTTTGTAAAGTTGTCCAATTGAAATTGTTACTTGAGTCATCAGCATGGCATTCGACCGAAGAACTTTTGTTCACAGTCTTTAATTTTACTTTTGATAGCTTTATTATTTATTTGTCATTTAAGTTTAAAACGGGGAGGAGAAGTGATTATTTTTATAATCACAAACGGTGGATACTTATAATATCACTTTTATAAGAATATGTGACTAGTATTTCTAGATTTTTAGTCCTGTTTTTGTCTATATAGCACACACTCTTATCCAGTTAAAATGGAGAATTAGAAAAATGATAACTTAGTTTATTGTAACTTTCTTAGTAATATCAATCTCTGTTATAAATTATATAAATACAAAACGTACTAAGTTAAATAAAATTTACATTTAAAAATCTGAAATTTCTTAGAATTAGAAATAATTAGGGCTACAACTTTGCGTGTTAATAAAAACAGATGCGTGTGTGACGCAAACAAAACGTGTGAACTGAAAATATTTTGACTGGATTACTTAATATTTTGTGTGAGTCCACTTCTCCAACCCTGTCGGTGCTAGGTAGCAACTATGCCAGTGAGGTTCCCTGTGTGATTGCCACAATCGCACGAATTTAGTTCTTAGTCGTTTAGCAGTATCATGTAGGTTAATAGGTTATTTTTTAATTCAGTTTATGCTTTAATCAGAGAATTGTAGTAAATCAATTACATGTTTCTTGTGAAGGTAGTCAGGAAGGCTGTGAGGCGATACTTGTTGGTCACGATTGTGTTGTAAGATTCCGGGGTTTACTTGTATACAGTGAGTTAAGCACAAACTGTACATTGTAAGAGGGTAACTTGTTGAGATTTGACGATAACAATATTATGGATAGTAATGATTGTATTATAATAGAAATATAATTTATTCCATGATTTTTTGGTGTTTTATTTCCCTAAGCTATTTAAGTATAACAATGGGATACGAAAACAAATATTGTGCCGTCCAAATAGGTAAGCATACTAGAGTTCGTTGGGTGTAGGATTATCATCCGTCATTATCCATCGATAAACGGCCCACTACAGGGCACGAGTTTCTTGTTAGAATAAGAAGAGTTTCGGTCATGGTCCACCACGCTAGACAAGTGTGGTCTTCACCCGCCTTCAATCGGCATCCAGATTCCCTCACTATGTTTTGATTCACGTTAAAGCAAGTCACTCAGCCGCGATGGAAAGAGCTATATACTCCTATCTCTACGTGGTCAAATCGAGAAATGAGGAGATGGACGGAACCGGTGGGCCGATGGACGTTGGGGTCCCAAGGTGTTAGAATGGCGATCCGGCACCGGTAAACGCAGCGTTGGTTCACCCCCAGCGAGGTGAATAGAAGGCATCTAACGTGTCGCTGGGACTGGAAATAAGCGGCCTAGGATCGTGGATTTTGGAACGTTGGGCCCTATAAAAGACCTATGTCCAGCTGTGGGCGTCAATCGGTTGAAGTTATGATGATGATTATATATAGTGTGAAATTGGACAAAGCCAATACCCGCAAAAGTAGGTATTAAAAGGTATTTACTGCTGGTTTAACTAATTAGCACTTTTCTTTCCTCTTTGTACCTAAACGTATATAAATTAAACCTCTTGTTTAAAGTCTCATTGTAATATGGAACTTTATCAAAGTAGATGCAGCAAACTGCAAGGCTACAATACTAGACGATACTACAACCGCTTTAAGTGATAGAAAGGTTATATTAATGTCGGCATTGGTGGTGCCTACGAGAATCTTGGTTTAAGTGGCACAGCAGTCAGATGTCTGGGTTCAAATCTTGCCTGTTCCAAAAATTTTATTACTATGCATCATATTTATCTACATTTGACATTTTTATTTGACATTTGAGTAAAAATATTTTAACCTATTTTTAAGTGTTTATTATCTTTGCGGTTCACGTCGTTTTTTATCATCGCATAGTTAGGTACTCTTTGTTAGTTACTATAGCAACGTCCTTTGCAACATACAAATCACATACGAAGAGGCACGACAACTTAGATTAATGATTAAACAATACCATCTTAAATTGGTAGGGCTTGTGAAGTCCTATAATCAATTTAATTAAAATACCTGTCAAAAAAGCGATAATATAATTTTCTAACCTCAAGATGACCGATCAAATTAAATTCATAGTGAAAGAATTGAATACAAACCTAGGAAGGAACTACGACCTGATAAAATTCGACGCTTTAGATGAAAAGCAACTTCTGCAGGTGCTTGTGGACCTGCTCGTTAATTTCAACGCTGGTGAAAAGGTAAGATGTTTTTTTTTATAAATCCGTGGCAGGTAATACCTACCTACATATCTTATGGTCTTAGATGTTTTTTTTTAAAACCGTTTTAGATCGCAGAAGACTATTAATATCACAGAATTAAGAACATATAAGAATCCTCATTCAGACATTATTGTATGTAGTGCATTGTGTTCAAAATCAGCTCTGCTTTCATCTCTCACAAGATAGAAAAATGAATTTTAAAATGTTAAATGTAAATGGTTGATATTGGAAAAGAGCAACTGCTGAGTTTCTTGCCGGCTTCTTCTCAGTAGATTCTGCCTTACGAACCGGCGGTAGAGTCACTACACACAGACAGACTTGCCGATTCAAAAGTGCTTATATTAGGCCTAGGTACTTGAAATAACTGAATTTTGAATTTTTTATTTTATGAAAACCAGTGTAAACACCGCACACGTCTCACGTTACACCTGCGGAATATTGCTAGCTCACAAACTTTTTTTCATTTTCACATTTTATGGTAAACGTTTAGAACATTAGAGGTAAAATAATTACTTTCAACTGCTAACTGGTAAGTGAAGTGACTAACCGTTTGCTCGAGAAACTACTCTAAAGTGGAGTGGTTTTGATGCTTCAATATTAGTTGTGTACACGGTTTCTGTATGCTCTTAACTCTTGATTAATATTTTAACCAGTGGAACACACCATCACTGATGTTTAAGTTCCTTGCTCAGGTAATTTAACTTTTCTGAAACATTTACCTACTTCGTTGACGCTTTTAAAATTAATTAAAACCGAATTATCCATACACTGAGTTAACATGAAAACTATCGAAGTCTATATACAAAAGATATAAGCTACTAGACAGCTAAGACCTTGCCTGGTTGGTCTTTTGGTGAGCGCGTATATATAAAAAAAAAAAAACAAAACACCTGTTGCGTTTTTTTTTCCCTCAATAGTTAGGAAATTGGTGCTGTTCAATTCAATGCCTTGGAGGTGGGCCTAGGAGGAGAAGCTGTAACCCCCCCCCGTGACCTAAAAAACTCACTTGTCCTCCCCTAGACCAGAATCTGGGTACGCCAATGGATGTAATTTTCTTTACAGCTCAATATTCGAGAAGATGATCCCGAAACGGTTACGTTACAGCTGCTAGAAATGCTGGGAAGCGTAAAATACCGCCCTCCACCCGGAGTTGAACCAACGCTCTTTAGGTCGCAGCTGCTCGCTGGAGATTCCAGAACCATCCATCATGTTTTACATTGGCTTTTGTCTAATAAAGAACAAGTGAAAAACACTGCATATCTCGCCAAGTAAGTAGATTAATTGTTTTTTCGATATTATTTTTGAGCTCTATTATATAATCGAATTACAGAAAAGGCAATGTTGGGCAAGGCCCTTAAGGATAAAATTCGAATCGAAGAGATCCGCGGGAGGACTTTTCATTGACGTAGCCCAGAGTCGAGACCATCAACAACGACATTTGACGGCCGATTGGCGCGGTGGGCAGTGACCCAGCTTTCTGAGTCCAAGGCCGTGGGTTCGATTCCCACAACTGGAATTTTTTTCTGTGATGAACATGAATGTTTTTCAGTGTCTGGATGTTTATCTGTATTTAATTATTCTTAAAACTATTCATCAGTCTTCTTAGTACCCACAACATAAGCTACGCTTACTTTGGGGCTATATGACGATGTGTGTATTGTCGTAGTATATTTATTTATTATTTATTTAACTTGAAATGGCTGTGGGCAGGCCATGCTTGTCATAGGTGCGATGACCAGGAAAGTGAGTGGAGATCACAGACAAGCAAGCGTAGCGTGGAATGCCCTCCAGCGCAATGGAGGAGGGGGTCGATAAGGAAGGGTGACGACCGGTTGAATTGGCGGATGTGCCTACGCTCAGTAATGGATGTCCGCAGGCTAAAATCCTAACTGACTAATATAATTATAAATGCGAAGGTCTGTTTGTTTGTTCTTTCGCCGAAGCCAATAAACTTAACCTAACCTGACCTCACCAATAAACTTAATTCATGACAAAGAGTTAATTGAGAGAGCTGATAGTACATAACATAGGCACTTTTATGTGGAAAACCTTCCTTGGGAACCATCCGGATAAGTAAAAAACCTTAATAAATGCGGTCGCGGGAACAGCTGGTAAAGAATAAATGAATGATGATTATTTCTGATCCTAATTTCTACTATACGTCGAAAAAACATCGCTTGGTCGCTATGTCTTTGCGCGTACGGTGGCAACCAAGGCGACACCAGAGAAAATTCGGTAATTGTAAATTCCCAAATTTTCCTCGCCGGGGATCGAAATCATCTTACTCACATCCTGGGGTAGCTGGAAGAGATCTCTTATAGAGATAAGCTTTCCTTTGTAAACTTTATGTATCTTATGTTCACAATCACAATTTATAGTAGGTACATCTATATATATATAAATGTTATGTTGGTTTGTGTACGCTTCAAAAACTCAAAAAATTCTGCACAGATCGCGCTGAAATTTTAGCGTGATATATAATACGCATCAAGGATTGTTTTTGTCTATTCTTCTCAACCATTCAATCACAATGTGCCACAGCGAAGCGTGGCAGGGTACAGCTAGTAAATAATAAATAAATGAATAATAAAAATGACCACAATGCTCCCCACTGCGCTAGGGTCAAAACAGATGGTATTAACAGAGCGTTGCTGATTTGTACCTTTAATAGGTACATTATTTACATAGTAGGAACTACCTACCGTGGTAGGTATTTAATTTCCTCATGAATAGCGCGGAGTTTTAAGTACCCATGAAAAGAATATTATCATTACTCGCTTCATTGCAAGTGTATCTATATTGAGAACCCATCTGAAGCTCTATAAAAGATTCTCGCAAGATATCCAACCGTAGCGTACCTAAAACAAAAATACATAATGGAAGTCTTTGCTGTATCAAACTGTCGATGAAAAAAAGGGCTTTAAAAATTCTGTCTGTCAATAAGTACGTACTACCTTGAGAGTGGATTGAGAAAATAATTTTATAGCGACAAGTTCTAGCTAGCTAGCATAAGGGCTATTTACATGGAGTGTTTTTCGAATATTTTTTTAAAGATATGTATGCGATTTGTCACTAAAGGCGAAAACACATTAGACTCAGTAAAGTAAGGATGGGGGTGTAATGACCTGGAAACAATATATCCCTAATAAATTCGCTGATACACAATGGGCGCTTCTCCATAGCTAAAAGCAGAATTTCAAAATTACCTACTGTTTTATATAAATAAATAAATATACTACGACAATACATACATCGCCATCTAGCCCCAAAGAAAGCGTAGCTTGTGTTATGGGTACTAAGATGCCTGATGAATATTTTTATGAATTATATACATAAATATATACTGTTACTGTAATGTTTTTTACTGAAAAACATTCATGTTCATTACACAAACACTTTCTAGTAGTGGGAATCGAACCCACAGCCTTAGGCTCAGAAAGCAGGGTCGCTGCAAATTGCGCCAATCGGCCGTCAAATACTTACTAGTACATACCACATGATAAATACCTTCGTAAGAATCCTATAATGGTCTATCGCTGGACTAAAGGTATCTTCTAACAGGATTTGATTTATTTGCCCATGCCCGTGATAGTAGTAGTAGCAGTAGAAGATAGTAGCACAGAAGACGCTGCTGCCCATTCTCGACGAGGAAAGGTGGTGACAACTGTATTCTGATCTGCCGTCACCACACGATACACCTGAAACGTCCTTCGCGTACTTAAAATAAAGATTATAATTGTGGCAGAAATGTCCCCCGAATAGTGAGAACTTAATTGCGAGCGAATAACATACCATTGCTGTTTTGGGTAATAGCCCGACTAACTGCTTCTGACGGTTGAAATTGTTTAACCTCTTTGATATTATATACCACATGTTCACATGGTTGTAGCAAATATTTTGAAGGCGCAACTCGCCAATTCAAGATTGTTAAATAACTTTAATGATTAACTGGTAATAAAGGCTTTCTTTTTATATCCGCAGTGCAATGTGGAAGTAGAGTAAGATGTTTTAATACAATTCGAGTTGAGAAACTATCCATGTAAATAACGCCTTATCATCCAGCGCCGCAGCCTAGTTCTTGTGGATGAGCTTTTCCACAGTCTATTCCTACTTATTTATATCGCGGTTTCTTACTTTTTTCACTATCGTATTCTTATAAGGTTTCTTAAGACTACGCCTTTCAAAGGACTACCAATAGCCGTTATATATTGTATATACTCGTATTATAGATTAGCCAATAACTTTTTAAAGTTTGACAATTCAAAGGGGGTAGTGTTGCAAGTTTCTTATGAACTGCCTCTCTGCATTAGTTTCGAAGTAGTTTTAGTTTTTTTTGAAACACACATAGGTTATTTTAGCTTTCTGTAAATTACTATTTATGGAGTAAAAAAAGAGAAATAGAATTGATCGTAAGTACATAAAACACAAACGGTGATAACCTAGTGGGTAAGACATCAACCTACCTTTCGATGGGACCCTTTTTGATCCCGGCACGCACCTCTAACTTTTAGGGAAGTATAGTAGTTTTTAATCAATCCGCGTGGGCCAGCGTGGAAGCTACGACTTGTAGGTACCGTTATTCTTCTGAGAAGAGACCCGTAACCTTTATTGGAGAAATAATGGGTCGATGACGATTCACGAAATTCAATCAGATCGAAATATCTAATGCTTGATAAGTAGGTGTAGGTATGTTCAACAAAACTGAAATTGTTACGTACTATTGTTCTTTTAATAACAAAATAAAGTGGCTATGTGCATGTGCTTGAATTTATTGCGAAGCTTTATTTTTGGTCTCGTTAATATCAATTAGGAACTCCCGATACAATAGCTGTACGTGTCAAAAACTTTTGTTACGGCTTTCCCTCGTAGTTTAAGTACCTTCTCTTTTATATTTATCGTCGGCAGGACGGCCGCTCACCGCAATAAGTTTGTACTTTGTACGTACAATATTTACTTATACGTCTAAGAGCGCGCGAACCGTTTGCTGAGAATATTTTGTATCGGATAAAAAAAAATCTTACCTGTACTGTATTAAGTAATATAAAAGCAAAGCGAGAGCCCGTGACTTCAACCGCTTAGAATTTCTATGTTACCGTCAGAATTAGCAATTTTCCCGCCGTAAAACGATGATTTTGCAATAAGGATTGAAAGTTAAAATATCGATCGTATGAAAACGAAAAAAATGAGATTGATGGATGAAATGAAAAGTAATATATTTTTAAGTTATATATATAAATTTATATTATTTATATATTATAAATAGAAACAAGATTTAAAATTTTCTCACATTAAGTTTTATGCCTAATGCTTGTTTTTAAACCGCTAACCAGAATACAGTATCTATAGAGAAGACCAAAAAATTCAAAAATATCTACTTATACAAACCGGTCGAGCTATTTTCGAGACGGGATGACTTTTTAATTTTATATAGAAATATGGTAGATATAAATTAAGAAATTAAGAGCATAAAGATATGTATTGGATAAGGCTTAACACAACTTGATCAAAAAATTTACCAGCTCTTTGACTACAATTATATGGATCATGAAATATTTTCGTAGGTACTGAAAGTGAAATTTATATTTTCAATTTCTGAGGTTCTTTCGATAAATATTAGAAAGCAACTTGCGCCAACATCTTGTGTTTGATTTTCATTCATTAATAAAAACTTCAAAGAGTTGTTCATATTACTCAGTATAAGAGTGAAACAAGGACTCCTAACATAGTTTACAAACAGTAGGTTGCCACTTACCACTGAATTGGAACTGAGCTTAGATGTTTAGAAATAGATCAATGCTTGAATGATATTATGAAGCCTATTCTAAAAGTCCTTTCATAAGATCTCACTTGATATGCTATGCCGGACATCTTGCAAATTGTCCTAAAATCAATATTCAACCAAAAAAAAATTTTGTAACAGTGCAGTACCAATGCATTTAACATGAAATTATAAATAACCATTAATTTAGCGCAGAATTATGCATACATTTGCGAAAAATTTGAACAAGTATTATTTATATAGGTTTGCCTGACTATTTACCTCCTCCAGATCTCCAGACGGAAATATTTTTTTACAGGCAAAGACGGACCAAGTTGCATTAAATGGGAAAAGTACAAAACCGCACGACTATAAAATATAAAATAAATTTTTGATTCTTGTAATCTCTTCATTTTCGCGAAAATATACCAACATTTTTTTTTTATTAACACGGCAACAGCCGAACTGATGAACAGCAGAAAAATCTCCTATAGACTATATTATTTAAATACATCATTATGGATCCTCGTTTAATACATCAACAGTCTATAGCAGTCCACTTAAGGTTAGGCTTCCTGCTCCCAATGGTCAGGGTTTGCCCATAATCACTAAGGTGGGCACGGGTTGGTGATCGAAGTAGAAGGTAATAGTAGCATAGGGGACGCTGCTGCCCGTACTTACGCCGTAAAATTCTCTTAGTCGATAGACGAGATGGGAGGATGATATTAAGAAGACCGCAGGAACCAACTGGCCTTCACCTGAGAGGGGTCCTTGCAAATAAAATATGAAAACCAATACCTAATAAATTAATTCTTAAATATAATAAAGAAAAAAATTGCTAAAACGAAATTGTGTTGTAAACTTTATAGACACTATTTTTTAATTCATACTTTTTTTACTATGTTTGTATTATTATTTGGATGGAATAAAAGACTTATTATCATTAGTCACCTCGTACGACACCCTCGTACGAACACCACAAAATTGTCATTACCAATATTTCAAGATCGTCAAGAAGTTGTTGGTGTTGAAAAACCTTATGATGCTTGATGAAGTATCTAGTATATCCAAAAAAATATATTTTTTTTGCAGAAATTAAAGGCTTTCTTAAAATAAATTGCAAAATATATATAAAAATAATAAATCCCGCGAAAACGCTCGCCGGGTGTCATGGCCGCACTCTTGACGACATAGACGGCAATTTAGATCCAAATTCAAATTCAAAGAGTTGAATTTAGACCTTCAGTAAGTCATTGTCCCATAGCTACAGATTATTGATTTTGGTATTTATAACAAAAAACTTAGCAACTAATAATTTGAAATAACAAAATACAACATGCGCTGAGATTTTTGAAGTCCAAGCGGTACAAAATTATGTTCATATAGACGTGACGACGTAATTTTGGATTCAGCGTTTACCTGTCATGGTAGATGTTACAGACTTCGACTAAAATAAAAATACGTTTTTTATATTACCTAAATACATATTTTTGCGATTCTTTGTTACTTTAATTATGCCTATTCTGTCCCTATAGTTAGGTTTCTACTAAGTGCTCGCGTCTACAACTTATGTGGAAGAATTTTGTGTGACATAACCTAATTTAGCATTATTTTAGGTATCTGAAAATCCCAGATATTCCAGCCGATGTGATCCGAAATAACACAATTCAAGATTTGTTGGATTTGTATCAAAATTTAATAGACGAATTCAAAGATGTCCACAAAAGGACAAGAATTTTGCAGAAGGAAAATGCTTCAGAAATCATAAATGACATCAAAGAGATGGCCGTCGAAAGGGATATAGGTAATATCTTGTCCTATTTTAACTTGGTTATTTGCTACCTATGTTGTACAATAAAACACTAAGTATACCTACAACACACAAAAAGTGGTGATATCGTGGTGGCCAGGGCTTCTTTCAACGACTTCACACGCCTTTGAGAACGTTATGGAGAACTCTCAGGTTTCCAAAGATATTAAAATTGCTTAAATTAAAAACGCACATAAGCTATAATATTATAATTTGGAGAGCCAAATTCTCGTGCCTTTGCCATTAATATTATGTTTACTTTTGCTTCATTTGTTTGTTATCTTTATCGTATGATGAAGAACTGTGCTTTGTTTTTCGATAATATTAAAATGGTTGTAAGATATTCTATAATATGATACGAGTATGATTCATTACGTCATTAAGAAACCTGTTTTTTGTCAAAATACGAATGTACATCTAGTAGTGTACATCTAGAAGTAAGTATACTTCTATACTAATATTATAAAGAGAAAAGATTTTTTGGTCAGTTTGTTTGTTTGAACCCAGTGCTCCGAAAGTACTGGCACAATTTAACCACTTTTTTCACTAAGTATAATAAGCTATAATTTTTTATTTTAATTGGAGATCCTTAAGAAATTTTAAATGAATATTTTTATCATCAAATATACTATTTAAGCTTAGAACATTTAGAGTTCTCGAACTTAGCCCCTCGAAAGTCGTTGTCCTTCACACTGGGCTATCACCGCTTACAATGTTAAATATTCGAATGCATAAATACGTTTAATGTGTAAGTTTAAAGCACAGCATTGTTTCAATATAATATATTATGTCCTCCTTAAACAAAAATGTTCTCTTGCACAGTGATAAAGAGATTGGAAAATGTCCAAATCCACTTGGTTGACGTTAGAGATAAGGAAGATTTATTGAATTCAAGCAAACTCTTGCGAATACAACAGGAAAGGGAAAAGGAACTGGAGAGTCAAGTATGTTTTTGCACATTTAATAGCTACTAGTGCTGGATTTGTTTTTACTTTGCTTATAAAAAACTTGAATACGTAGATAACCAATAGGTCTAGCGTGAATTTACGCCGCCACCGCCATAGTTACAATTTTATCTATACTTATCGCTAAATTCTAAAAAAAGGATAATAATAATTTCATAATAAATATAACATATAACATAATTCAATTAAAATTGTAGTCTTTAGAATAATTTATTTTTTATAATACTATAATATGAAAAATAATTTGACAAATATAATGATAATTAAAAATATAAGCTAAATCGTACATAATGTCCAATTCAATCGCGGATAAGACATTTTGAAGTTTATGACTTCTTCTAACCTAGAAATAAATGCCTGTGCTTTTACACGTGGCCTCATTCTCTCGATAGACATTTTTATTTTCTCACGAACGAGTCACTTAATGGATTTTAAAAGCTCCAAGCGCCTTTAATAGATAATGGTGCCAATAGTTATGTTGTACACATTACACACACACACACACACACACACACACACACACACACATAGTAAACAAATCACTGAACTAAATTATCAGATATATAGTGCTTTCCTTTTAACACCGTATCCCCTTGAAAAAGATAGCATTACGCACAGATAATTAAGAACATAAACCCTCACCCTCATTCATCAATTATTGCATGTAGTGTCAAAAAACAGTGAAATAGCCCTGTTGACGTCTCACTTCACACCCGCTGAATGTTGCTAGCTCACAAACTTTTTCCCATTTTACACATTTTCTCCATTTTATGGTTACATTTAGAACATTAAAGTTAAAATAATAACGTCAACTGCTAAAAGGAATGAAGTGACTAACCGCCTGTTCGACAAACACTACTAAAGAGTGGTTTTTGATGCTTCAGTATTAGTCGTCTACACGGTTTCTATATGTTCTTAATTCTATGCACTATTTGAAACATATCAATAAGCTCAGATCGCGTGAAAGTTTTATGTAAAGTATAATGTATGACGTTTTTGTGTAAATTAGTTAATGACTTAGTATGTATATAATATGTATTCAAAATTTTTTTTAAGCCCCCTGAGTCTGTTCTCCTTATTATTTCCTAATTCTAAGGTTGCCTGGCCGAGATCGCTATCAAGCGATAAGACCGACTTTTGTATTCTACTTCTTTTTCGTTTTTCTGTTTTTTTTATACTAAATTTAACTATGAAAGAGTCTTCTAGTTACAATACTGGGAAACAGTATTGCCTAGATTAGTATCTTGTATATGTAGACGTACGTAGATAATCTCACACCAGGCACGCAGAATTGGCACCCGTATATCGTTGACACTCATATCAATTAAAGGTCTAGCATGTAGTTACCTACATATTTTAATTTGTATGAGAAGATAGCATTTCATTAACGAGATTGACTTTTGGTGCCCTTTGTCCAACGCTTTCTCATTACACTAATTGTATTTAATTATGTAATGATTCGCGCGCATCATTGCAACCTAATGGAGAGATTCCAGATTATTTGCAAAAGGCCGGCAAATTAGACCAGCTTGGACCTTGGCTTAGCAGCACGGCTAGCATTAGCAGGAGACATTTTTGTCCCTGGGGAAAGGATACAATTTATTCTTCTCCCATAGCTTTATCAACACTCAGAGCATTGGTTCACAAGTGTAAATAATATCCAAATAATATACTTGTAATAACCAACACATAAGGTACGGTTTAAAATACTGAGCGCATGGTAAGAAGGCAAGAAGGTAGGAAGGTAGGCTTTAAATAAAATTAAAGGCTATCTAATATTCAGAGAAATAACGTGTTTTCGTTTCCAGTACAATATGCAACAGTCCCAGCTGAAAACAGCCTCCGAGCAACTGAAACGTTATTTGAATGTTATTCACGGCCAAAGCGCCACGCCCAAGACGGTTTCAGATGTTATTAAACATTTACAAGAGGAAATCCAGGTGTGCACCCTTTTTTAACTATACAAATAATTTAAATGTTTTCGAAGAAAACTATTGACTTTCCTGATGGAGAACAATGTAACGAAGGTGGGACGTGGTTTTATATACAAATAATCCAGTTTAACACTTTTTACTTGAACGATGAAAAACGAGTATTGTTGAATGGAAGTTTGAAATTACTATTTAAGTTGCGTAGCTGTTTCGAAGACCATCCCTATCTATCCCCATATCCTTGTGGTCGGGGCTTCGACTTCCCTTTCGTGAGAACCTAATTCACGCACCTCTAACTTTTCGGAGTTATGCGCGTTTTCAACAATTTAATATCACTTGGTTTAGCGGTCTACAAAATCGTGAGGAAACCGGCATCCTGATGGTTCTCCATAATGTCCTTAAAGGTGTGTGATCTACCAATAAGAGGCCTAAACCCTTCTCATTCATACAGGAGCCATTCCTACAAAGCACGGGTGTGTTTTGTAGGAATGGCTTATAATGATGACGATGATGATCCATACTCGACTTTGGATTATGAGGTTCGTTTCCTGGTCTGGGCCAAAAACTGTTAGGCATCGTGATTGAAGTTGATTCTGTTAAGAAACTCTGTCCCCTCCTCAGCACACGCTAGGCTGTCACACTTTTATTATCAATAATTGGGGTGGAGTGTCTTATGATTTAAATCTATCTTAGCTGTGGGAGAATAAATAGCCTTAAGATGATTATCATCATCATCATCATAACAAACCATTAGTGGCCTACAACAGGGCACGGGTCTCCTCCACAATGAGAAGGGGTTAAGGCTACAGCCTTAACCCCTTCTAGTTCACAACGCTGGCCCAGTGCGAATAGTTGGACTCCACACACCTTTGAAAAAAAATATTGATATTGCTCAGGCACGCAGGTTTCCTTACCATGTTTTCTTTCACCGTTGAAGCAAGTGATATTTTAATTGCTTAAATAACGTACATAACTTAGAAAAGTCAGAGGTGTGTGCCGGACTCGAAAGTGATCCCCCGAAAGTGAAGTCGAAGTCCTACCCACACGGGCTATCACGGCCATAATGTGTTTCAGCTGAACAGTTATCTGATGAAAGAAAAACTACCGCAAGAGATGGGCAGCCTACAGAAAGAGTTGAATATTATGCAAGCGATTGCTTCGGAGCAACATCCGGCTCGATCTGATGTTATCACGGTACAGGATAAGGTAGGTAAAATAAATTGCGTCTTATTGCTATACAATATAGGTAGCTGGGTATTTTAAAAAAAACGATTAACTTAAGTATTATCTAATAGATATAATGGGAAGTATTAGGCGTTGCGAAGATGTAGACAATTTTTAATGGGAAACCTATATTTCCACTTCAGAAATTTAAAAAACCAACTCTCAAGCCTCGGCAGATAGCATGATGCTTTTGAAACCGTATGCCTTTCTTCGCAAATTTACTTATTTTGTATTTATATTCTGCAATTATTGTTGCGATTAAAGTTATCAGAATATTTATTGTTCCGATAACTTTAATCGCATTAATATATATTTTTTTTAACGAAACTCTATTTATTCATTTTGTTTTACTTAAGGTTTCTATTTACGATTGCACGATTTCATATTAATTTGATATATGAAAATAAAAAATGCATAAAGCTTCTGTCGCAGCGTAGCGCCTGAATGCTGTCCAATGAAATTAGAAGATGTAAAAAGGAACGCGAACACCGGACGAAGCCATATCAATAAAACTTTATCACTTCATTGTCGATTTGCTTAGGCAAAGTGCGGTTTCCTTGATTTCTTTTTTTGCTCCTATATTAAATTTCGGTATCTAACCTACATATAGTAGGGAATATAGTTAGTGCCTAGTGGTTAGGGATTCATACCCCCTTTCGTGGAGACCGAGTTCCATTCCCGGCACACGTACCTACTCTTATGCTTTCAGAGTTATGTGCGTTTTAAATTTACGCATTTCACACTTGGCTCTGTGGTGGACTATTGCCTAAACCTTTGTCATTCTTAAAGGACATCTGTGCCCTGTAATAGGCCAGTCAATGTTTTTTTTAAGTCAGATCGTCCGCGTCTGATTTGTTAACATTTTTTGGAGGGGCCCATATATTTTACACTGAGACCAAAACTGTAGGTATTTCTTGTCTGTGTGTCTGTATCCTTGCCACCATACATTTCCTAAGAGTGTTTATACATTTGTCAGATTTGCCCCCCTGGGTACCCCACTGGTAAGAAACCCAGTGCACGCCACTGGGTTTCTTACCAGGATATGCATACAGTAGGAAAATTGCATGAAACGGCAAAACTTCCCCTCCAATACGACTTATATAAAATAATTTGGGTATGCAGTGCTTTTGTGCATGTATGAAGTGCACGCCACTGGGTACGCGCATGGGGCCAGTAAAAGTTAAGTGATGATGACCATTATCCCCAATATTGTCCCCAGATAGCAGCTGTTAACAGTGAAATCGAACAGCTCGTTCAGCGCCGATTGGCAGCTTCGGACCCTCAGGAGGACAAGCTTGCTCCGTTTCGCCAACAAGCGACTGTTATACGACGCAACAAGGAGGCAAGCGCCGCCCGCGTTCATGAGCTGACAGCCACCTTGAAGGAACATGAGGCTACACTGGCGGACCTACGTTCCCAGGTTACATATGAGTATTTTGAGATAAGTCTTTCTCTGCAGATGATCAGATGCGGATGTAGAGAATTTTGTTCTTAAATCACTGACTCGATTAATAAACTTCCATTTTTTAGTTAACGGACTGAGCAGGTAACCCACCTACCAGTGCAGATGATATGAAATGAAGAAGATCTCCAGTACAAGTTATAAAAAACTTAAGGATAGGCTTTGTAAGAGTTATAAAAAGCCTACCCTTAAGTATTTATAATTCGTACTGGGGATTTTCTTCAATTTATATCATCTGCATACACTGTGCATACCCTCTATGCACGCCACTGCCACCTACTTAGCCGAGAGCAAGCAAGTAGCAAGTTCTTCAAAGTGCAGCGAGCTTCAAAGATTGTGTCCATCAATCTGGGGCGTAGATTGAGCTTCATGTGTATGTAATGACATCGGCCACCACGACCTTCAAACCGGAACAAAGCAATACTATATGCAATGCTGCTAGACGGAAGAAATAAGCATGACGGTGGAACTTCCCCGGACGAGCTTTTTAAAATTTTAAGCTGTACCTATTATTATAGGTTTATTTTTATTTTATTCTTTATATTATTTATTTATTTGGTATCTATGACCCATCACTACACCCTACACTATAACATAAATAGAATAATTAAAAACTAAACTAAATCAAAAAACTTACATTAAATATTAATATGCAATATAAAAAAAAAAGTTACAAATTAAAATTTCTGCGTCCAGGCAGCCCAACGTGGAGTTTAATATACAACTTGTAAATTGGAGAGTCGTATCGATGTATTATTGCTTTCAGAATGCCGTTACTGCTTACCCACGTTCTTTTCATCAAGGATGCTATTCGTTTTCTTCTGATGGCAATAAAGTCAGTACGAGCCCTCGCGAACATTTCTGATGTACTACAATAACGTGGTAAGCCCAACAGCATTCTGAAACCATCATTACGCTGAACTCGTCGGGCGTTCAGCGATGCCTGTGTACATATAGTTAACTTGTCTGTATATATTAGATTATCAAAAAATTAATAAGAATAATAATTAATAATTAATATCCTATATATATCTCTTTGTCTCTCTTTATGTATTTAAGTTACTTTCACAGTATTAATTCATAAGGAACTGTAAAAGCCACCGTATGGCTGTTCATATAATGTAAGTATAAAATGTGTCTAAAAGATTCACTAAGACATTTAAAGAATTTAGACATTTCGGTAGAAAATTATACCTATTTGAACAATTTATAAAAATAACAATCTAAACTTTAGGAATGAAAATAAATTTGAAGTGCAATTAGATAGTTTGGTACTAATTTATAGATTGGTTTGTGTATTCTGTACACCTTTGACTTTGAAACTTGACCCAATTCAATACAAGTTAGTACCTACCGACTTGGCATTAAACTATGCTTATGGCGCTACCGAGTACCATACGGAGGTACTTGGTAAGTATCGCCATTAGCTGGTATTGTTTTGACCTCGTTGCTAGATCGCTTGGTCTATAAAATAGGAGTCTGCACTGGTTCTTTTAAAAATAGAAACGAATACTACACTATATTTTCACAAGTTGATTTATAAGATTGCCGTATGCAATCCAGTCTTTAAGAGTCTTTTCAAAATTAATGTCACATTTTATCCTTGTTGAAAGTGAAAGCGACAGTAGAGGATATTGCTATTAACATACTAAATATATAAACAACTTACGTTCATAAGATGTTGCTGAAAACTTTAACATAATTTGTTAAGATTTTTTTAAGATTGATCAGATGTATACTGATCATACTAATAAATTGCCTACCACGTTGTTACGATATAATTTTATTATTTACTTTTATTATCATATTTTTTTAACAGTGATTCTAGACTATTTCTTACACTCTGTTAGTACATATATTTATTTCTTAAATAGGGATATGCCTAGTCTAGAAATCTGAACTGGAGTAAGAGTTATTGAGGCATAAAAATACCCATGTTTTTTTTGCCACTCAATTCCGTACTTCTTCATCGATATCGCTGACTCAATCCAAACCTTCTAACATTATTAATGAAGTGTAAGTTAGCCTGTTTGTTTGTTACCTTTGTTTATTTCGACCGCTGTTCTGAGCTTGGTGGAATTAAGCACATAATATTAAAGCTAAATATATAGCTTATATCCTGGAAACGGATAAAGGATACTTTATATATAAATCCCGGGATTTTATGATAATTCTAATTTTAGATCTTATGACACTCGTATTACAACGTCACACTTAGGGACAGTCCCAAAATGAGGTCAGGTTGATTTGGGTATAAAATGCAATATAATAAGATATATTTTCACAATTCATACTTTGACTTATAAAACAGAAATGACTTCTCAAATGATTGGGTGTGCTGGGTGATCGTAGAAACAGATAAGATATTTTTCCATTTCAAGTGGGTAATCGGTCATTATGTCGAAGCGTCGAGAGATTTAGCTCAGATAATTTCTTTGTGATTTCCTTCAGAATGGTGCTGAGCCAAATCTTTGTTCGGGATCAGGAAAAAAAATTCTTCTATTCTAATCCATTGCACTTTATCTACAATTTAATATTATAAACCTGAATAGTTTGTTCGTAGGTTTGAAAGACCTTTTATCAATAATCATACTAGTACGGTTAGAACATATCTATAGATATATAATCTAAGTAGCTATATTAATTTTAATTTACATACCTTTTTTTTCGCAGTAGAGACTATATATATCATTATTAGTTTAAGTTATACATCCTCCTTAATCGAACTTTAATGAATAAAATATAAATAAGCACAAAAAATATGTCATTTATTTATTAAATAAATCAATAAATATGTCCATCTGTAATACAAATAAAAGCATTTCTTTTCATACGTGAAGCTGGACTATCCTTAAGCTTGTCCTACTTATCACCATTTTGTCAGAAGGTATTGTTGAGAGCCTTGGCGTAGTTTAAATTGTGAATTACACTACGCCAAGTGAAGTTCAGCCATGGGCAGTGGCGTGCACTTCATACATGCGCAAAAGCACTGCATACCCAAATTATTTTATAAAACTCGTATTGGAGGCGATTTTTTCCATGTGCCTGCTTTATGCATACCCTGGTCAAAAACCCTGTGCACGCCACTGGCCATGGGTATGGCTGAACTTCACTTATATGTACTATTATATATAGGTAACATATTATATTTTATGTCACGTTTCAACTCAAATGGTAATATTTTTTAGGTGAAGCAACTTCTCGGTGACATTGTGCTTAGAGGAGAAGAGTTGAAAAAGTATGTGAATACTTTACGAACTAAAAGTACTCTTTATAAACGGCAAAGAGCTAACCTTTCAACATTTAAGGTACACATCGTCAACATAATTAATCATATCAAGTTTTGATACCAGCCTTTGCTCTTTTTAGAGAGGTTTGTTGCAAAAAGGCCTAGACTGTTCTTAAGTTTTTGAAATTTTGTGAAAATTCTTAATTTCGTATTCCTCTTGTAACCTGCTACAAAACCACACGAAATAACAAATCCGTCCAAATTTCTTAAAAACAGATTATATTATACTTTTACAATGAAAAAAATCGAATGATGTACTAGTTTCCATCCACCACGCCGATCGATTTGGTGGTAGTCTGGGTATGTATAGACCAGATATGAAATATTAACAATAAAATGTAATATTGTAACTTCAATATGATTTTTTAGGTGGAAACCGGTGTACTAACAAGAACACTACATATTTTAAACACCAATGACCCTACAATCGAAATGGCACTAGTGAATCATAAAAAAATGAAAATTGATGACGACGATATTGTCGAAAGAGCTCAAGACAAAAATGCGGACTTTGCTAAAAAATCATTGCATGATTTATCTCAGGTACGGATAGCAACATAAATAGGTTTGAATGGCACACTTCCAAGGATCGCACAACACGCTGTTTAGGGTGCAAACTTTACTCTGATGCTTGTACAACAAGTGCATAAAATGCGCTTTAGAGCCCAGTTATTCTGGTTTTCAAGCAAACAGAAACGGATTGTAATTTTACATTGCATTTTACATGGTGTATGTGTAATTTGTCTCTATAATAATAACTTAAAGTGAAATTAAAACAATTTTGTATTTCTATTTCATATTACAGAACAACAGAAAAGTTAGAATTTAAAATTTAATTATAATAATTTAAACAAATTTTTATCTTCTTACAATATTACTACTAGGAATTGAAGTAAAATGCAGAGGCTCGTTGTAGAATCTAATATTTTATAAGTTTTAAATCTATGAATTTTTAGCTTGTGGCTCAAACAGCACAAAAACTATCGCAAGTTCGTCAAGAAATTCAGCCTTTGGCAGACAAAGTAAAACCTATCAAACAGGAGTTCCAAGAAGTACAACAGCAATATGAACAAAAAAAGAGAGTGTACGAAGCAACATCCATTAATATATCGTCACAAATGGAACCATTGAAAAATCAAGTCAATGATTTGACCGACCAGTTAAATAATAAAGAGGATGAGTGGAAAAACTTGAGACAAAAAATTACAAAGGCGGAGAGTTTGCAAGAAGTTGTTATGTTCGAGATGAAAAACTCTATGCAATCACCGAGAAAGCCATCAAAAATGGAAGAATTGAAGAAAAGGGTCGCCGATGTAGAGGAGATTGTAAAGAATTTGGAAGAGGTATATTTAATTTTATCATAGTGGTCGAAATTAAATTCAACCATAATTAATTTCAATTATTATTTTTAACATTATTAGTTCTGTTGTCAAAAATTATAATTATTTAGGTTATCACAGACTTCTCATACAGGAGGTGGTTTAAATAACTCAGATATCGGATCCTATATTACGAGTAACCGATATCAAAAAGTGGAATCTGATACCAGAGCCGACATCAGAAGTGGGATTCTATATCTAATTCGTATGAATCAACATATCTAAGTCGTTTGAATCATTCTGTAACATAAATCATCATCGATTCAGCAAGTAATTAAAAATATTGGTAGAAAAAACAAGTTTTTTAATGTGCATATTAAATACCTATTGATTTCGATTTTATGTAAAAATACATAGCCTGGGGTGAAAAAATGGGAAATGTGTATTCTGATATCATTGCAATTTCAATTTTAGGAGCAGCGGACGATTAGTTCTCGGCAAGGAGCTGTGGAAGAACAGACGCGGCTGTGGCAAAATATGTTGCAACTGTTGCGTTGTAAGCTGAAGACACGGGACGAGCCAGCAGCTAGGCAGGGTCGGATGCACATCACGCAGCAAACGCAAATGTTGACTTTAACCTAGGATTATTTTATCAATATCATGCGAATCTTGGAGGCCTTTTCGAGTATCTAGAATCTAGAATTTAAATATGCTTAGTGTTTTTTTTTGTTTTAAATTAAGGTTAATTAATATATATACGTCAGCGGACGAGGTAAGTCATAAAAGCTCTACTACTCTTAATGTGTCCCTTAATTTGAGCCTTAATGCAACGACGATAGGTTCGATTTTACTCTGACATTACAGCGTTCCGATACTCGAAAATGACTGTTCGATTGCAAGTCCGAATATATGCCTAAACTTCATTATACACTTGAGACTTAACTAGGTATCACATAATATGAGTAGGGGAGTAGTTATGAATGTAATGAACATATTATTATGTTTTAATTTTACTTACTTTATATTAAAAAAAATTTAACCGTGTTGGCGAATGAAAATAAAAATTACTTTATAATTGAGTGTTTTGTTTTTTTAAACCCACCTTAATTAATTTAAAATTCTACTGTAAATTACCTGTTACAATATTCATTCGGTTGGTCCGTTTACGAACGGCGCCCGTGTTGTATATTTATTGAGCACGATATTTTTCTTGGAAAATAGTAATCGAATAAAGTTATTTCCTGCTTGGAAATTACGTCTACCTTTCTCTCGCGCGGTGTTGGTGACAAACTCAATAGAATTTGCAATTCAGATTAGTTTCGTGGCATTTCCTGATTGCTATATATTCAGCCTAACAAATAAAACAATTTATTATGTTAGAACTAACTTCCTTTTTAGACTAGGGCGTGTTTAGCATGTTTAGCAACTGATCATGAGGTCTTGAGTTGAATTCCTTGGTCCATAAGAACTATTACATATAATAATTCTCAGTTCCTGTCCGGAGTTTTTCTGTAATTTTTTTTTTATCTTAAAAATCCCTATTCTTAGATGCACTGGTCTCCGAGATTACATAATTATAATTTTGCATCAATCCCTTCACTATTATAACCAAACAAAATTGTAGGTTAAGTCTAGCAAGTACATATGGACAGTTATCATTGACCGTAGGTATATACAGAGCTTAACTTAAATTAAAAATAAAATTAATAAACCTTTTACATTAAAATCTACGCTAAGAATAAGTTTTAAATCGCAAAATCTCGAATCTAAATTAACGTAAAGTTTCTGGAAACTAATTTACATTCGTAATTTAAATACGAAATATGTTTTATTCAAAAAGGCTTTGGATACAAACTGTTTTGTATCATTAACTAGGTCCGCCGGTTGAAAATTAACCAGCAAGCTTAGGTAGTCCCCGTTTTTAATAAGTATAGCAACCGAATATTCAAAAGGCAATTAATTACTGATAAGTTCATAGCAGTTACCCACACCTTCGTACGCGTAGTTATTGTTTCTTAAAAGTAAAGCTTTTTATTACTTAGTTTTGCCACCTCCACTCTACACCCTTAAGGTGTAAAATAATAAATAGCTCTTTGTGGTATTCTATATAGAAGTATTAATATTACTACAAATGTCAGTGGTCTCTCATAAAATTAGGACTATCATTTAATCTTCCAACCCCTGTTTTACTCCTTAGAGGCGGATTTTAGTAAAAAACAATGCACATTTTTTTAAATTACAATGTCTTTTACTTTGTTAAACATAATAATACTAAAAAGGAAAGTATCTACATCTGGCTAATGAGATTAACGCCATGTGCCATATGAGATAAACTGAAACCATCTCATCGTTATATCTGCGAATGGTTTAATCCCAGCCAGCCTCTGAGAGGATGCAGATGATATAAGGTGAAGAAAATGTCCAGTACGAGTTATAAATACTTAAGGGTAGGCTTTTAATAACTCTTAAAATGCCCATCCATAGGGTTTAAAAACTCGTACTGGTGATTTTCTTTATTTTATATTATGTGCATACCCTGTGCATACCCTCTATGCACGCCACTGCCTATATGTATTTATGTAATTTATATTAAGATATATAAAGATTTATTTAAATAATAATTAATATTAGGCTAAGCTTTCTGTATATCTTCAATGATAATAGGTATTAATTTAAAAATACACAGAGCTTTCAAACTTTTTACTGCCATTAAAATCCATTCATAATTCGTCCAGCGGTTCCGAAGATCAGGCTTTACGAACAGACAGACGGGATAACTTAAAAGATTGTTGTTTGGATTGTAGTTTTGATGTTGAATAAGGAGTATTTATTTCAAATTACTACAATTTTATTGTTTCTACACATCTCTTAATTTTGACGTTTGTTGTATGTATGAAACGGCAAATAGGCAAATCCAACTTATAACATGTTTTTCTGTATTCAAGACAGTAATTATTAATATCTAACATTAAAATATCTGTGATTGGTTGTATCGAGGTATAACAATTATATAACAAACGGAAGTTAACTTTGTGTTAACCTATTTCTTTTAACTCTCATAGCCTGAGGGTCTGAGGGTTTCAAATAAAATTGTAAAATTATACAATAACAAATCGAATTACCATCAGGGATGTGTAAAGGTTAAAGGTTTATAGCAGAAAGCTTTCATTTCAGCAGGAAATGTCAAGAATGATTAGATTAGTCGTGAAGGACTTCGTGCGCGTGTTAAAATTGTAATCTATAAAATTGTAATGTAAAAAATAAAATGATTATCATAATTCTTTTACATGCTATAGACAAGTATATCATATTATTTAAAAGTCCATTATCTTAAGTGAGAATAGCGTGAATTACAGGTGTTATGGATTGAAGCAACCTCAAATTTTCCCCGTTCCAATATAATAACTCCGCACTATCATCTTGTCTTTACGTTATAAATGGCAATCATTCATTCCCGAACAAGGAGAAAGTATTCAAATGAGCCTTTCCAAAACTAGTCCGCTTGTGGGCGCAGACCGCATAATAGAATAATTTCCATACAATTTTTACGTACAATTTGGCCCCGTACCTACCTAATAACAATTTCAAGCAAAATTGCAAGAACTTTATTTTTCTTCATACTTACCACAATTTCATTTATAAAGCTTTTTAGAAATTTTAACCTATTCTACGTAAACTTATCATTATAGTGTAGATGGGTAGGATACTTCTGTCCTAAAATTGTTCTACAATGAATAACGGGAAAGCATCTTCGAGCTTTTACAGAACTTGCGGTGAGTACAATGAATCATATTACTGGTTGGAATTTGAAGTAGATTCTTTATATTTCTTTCTTTCAAATTATGTATTAAAATCTACTTATATATAGTATGTTGGTTATATATTTATATATAACGTATATTTATTAAAATTATCAATGTATTTGTATCTTTACATCTTGGTATTTATGTATATCTGTCAACACTCTTAGCACCATACCGTTCTCTGGCTGTTAGTCCTATCTAAAAAGGTTTCCTGTAAGAGATTGCTTGCAGCAATAAGGCCGCCTTTGCATGTCTACATTGTGTACTGTATACTCCTTACTGTTTCTTTTCCTGTATGTTATACGTTCAATAAAGTGTTTCTTCTTCTTCTTCTGGTTGCTTGAGCCCAGTGGCTTCCTGTCGCTCTATTTACAGCGTCTATCTATCCATGGGAGACTACCATACTCTCAGTGGCGTGTATTGCATATATGAAAATAAGCAGTGCATACCCTACCATCAGGGTCTTAAAGAGCCTTCAGATAGGACCATTAAAGTTTTGTAATTAAAAAAACACTAAGTAAAAAATATATGAAAGCGCCATCTAGTAATGAGCGGCCAAACTTCTAGGTCAATTGTCGCTAGACAGGCGACAGCGCAACCAGCGCGCGCGAGGCGTATAGCGTACAAAATAAAATCTACTTCGTATTTTAATTTTTAACCGTAAAGGCTAAACATTTACCTTTTAAAACACGTAAAAATATTATAAAAATTTTATGAATCACTCGACATATGAAGCCCTCTACTGTTGCATAGAAATATCAAATAAAATAAGCAGGCCCAAAGAAAGAATCGTTCTGCTAGATGTGTGCGTGCAAGTTAGTAGCTTGTATCGTGTAAGGTTATAATCGTGCGCTTTTAGAATTAAAAACATTATTCACAAATGTACCTAAATACCTTTTAGTGTTTTTTAAGAAAATTAAGGAACTAATATTATCGAATTAGTCTTTCGTTTTAAAAATAAGACCAAACGCTGTCTAAATTTTGAAAAATGAAAAATTTAGGTTTTCCAGGAATCATTGGAAAGTGAGAGAGTTAACAATAAATATGGTTTCTATTTATTGTTTACATATCAAAATAAAATAGCGTTCGTACCCATACTTACAAAAAAATTAAAGACATATTTTGACTAATTTCGATTGCAATATTATCATTAGCATATTCAATCGCCATTATTGTTTACCTTTGAACAATGCTCTATGGCGTTGGTGATAAATAAACAGTTCAAGTGCATAACTTCAGTAACTTATAAAAGTTTGAGTAGTGATAGTTTAATGTGTTACGGTTGATTTATAGTTTATTCATTCATTTTATGATGAAAGCATATTCGTGCGGTCTTTGTTTGGGTTCAGTGTGCCTGGAAAAAGTACTTAGAGAAAACTTTAATTTCTATCCCTATATCGTAAAATTAGAAATCATTCGCAAATGAACGTTTTTTTACCAATGTTACAAATATACGTAAAGTGTGGAATGATAAAGGATATTGTGATCTTAATAATTTTCATAAAGACGCTAAAAACATGATATGTTGGAAAAAAATATGATGATAATATTTTTTTCAGTGTGCTTAGAAAATGCTGCCGAATGGTGTGTCATAATTTTGTGACGTAAATCAAGGTATGTACTTTTATTCAATTAGCAGTAGATAGACGATAGTATTAAATCAATCAAAAATATAACTTTCGTTAAGTAATTTGATTATAAACCGACATATCTAAAATCTAAATTTTAATTTTACTTTATGTTTGTGCTGAATACCTTGTGCATACCCTGGGTCGAAGGGCTATGCACGCCACTGCATACTCATAACTATGCGGTGCGGAGATCCTTTGGCTATTCAATCTATATGTAGGTAACAAGGAAATAAGCTCGTCCGGAGACTGTACTAACACCATGTTAGTACAGTCTCCGGACGAGCTCTGTCACAAAAATAGTTATTACTAATATGAATATATTGATTTACGTCGGTTTACTTTGAATCACATTGATGCTTCTGTCTGTCACTCTGTTGATATCGTCTGTTCATCCATGGGGACCTATCAAACTCATAACTATGCGGTGCGGCGTCCATCCTTCAATGTGAGAGTGCCTTCGCCGGACGAGCTCTGTCGCAAAAAGCTCTACTACTACTAATATCATCATCAATTATAATCATCAACAGCCTACAAGCGTCCACTGCTGAACATAGGCCTTTCCAAGAGCGCGCCACCACACACGGTCCTCCGCCTTTCTCTTCCAGCCACCTTTTTAAGGTCATCTGTCCAGCGGGCTGGAGGTCGTCCCACACTGCGCTTACTGATTCGCTACTCTAGAACACGGCTGCCCCAACGGCCATCGGTCCTGTCCTACGACAGACATGACCCGCCCACTGCAACTTCATGTCTCAATGTCGGTGTGACCTTGGTTCTTCTAGGGATTTCGTCGTTGCCAATTCTATCCCGAAGAGAGACTCCCAACATAGCTCGCTCCATAGCGCGTTGCGTGACTTTAAATTTGTGGATCAGGTCGACTGTCAGTGTCCTCGTCTCGGCTCCATATGTCATTACAGGCAGGACAAACTCGTTGAAGACTTTCGTTTCGAGGCATTGGGGTATCGGCGAATCGAAGACTTGACGCAGTTTACTACTAATGTATTATATATTGCAGTTTATTATTACTAGGGTCTTTTCGCCTTTTCGCGTCCGACGCCCAATTCGCGTCCAAACGACGGTACACTGTTTTACAACAGTGAAAAATAACAATACCGACACACCAATCTAAACAAGAGCGCTTCTATTGATGTTCGGACCTATGACAGGTACTCACACACAAACAAAAGATCTGTGCGTACAACCCAAATTTAATGAAAAATAAACAAATCTTGCGTGTGCAACCAACAAGTGCTGACGCGTGAATGTGTTGTAAAAAAAATAGTGAGCAGCTGTACTTTTCACGGTAAGTATTTAAGGTGTTTATGTGAAATTTAGAATACTTTGTTATCCCTAGACCTTAATTGTGAACCACACTATAGGAATAACGATGTTTGTGCTTATATTTTTCTACTGACAGCTTTATATAACGTGGACGCGAACTTGTACATAAAATTTATAGAAAAATCACTTTGCGTGTGGACTGTGGACTGTGGACGCAGATTACTCTGACTATTTCTCAGTCAGATGTTTAATTAAATACGATAACATGGGAAAAATAATATAAACTTCCTATCAATTTTAACAACATTAACATGCATAATATGATGGCCGATTTGCGTCCATATTATTAGAGATATAAAAAAAGATAATGAATGTCAAAAATCAGACTTGGACGCACAATTTTCCTACATTAGAAACCCTATAACATTTTGCGTCCAGCTTTTTATCACACGAAAATAATAGAGTAAAATTTATATAATTTTATTTAAATATACTCTTTATAACCTACCTAACCTAAAAATATACAATTATTATACGAAAATTATTTTATGTATTTGCCAATATTTGAATTTTGCCATTTTTAGGGTTCCTTACCCAAAGGGTAAAAACAGGAACCTAGTACTAAGACTTCGCTGTTTGTCTGTCACCAGGCTGTAGCTCATTAATCGTGATAGTAAGACAGTTGAAATTTTCATGGATGATGTATTTCTATTGCCGCTATAACAATAAATATTAAAAAATAGAATAAAACACGGAACGCGCGAGTTCGATTCGCACTTGGCCAATTTTAAAGGCTTTGTACCGAAATGGTAAAATAGAATCCTATAAAGCCATCGACATGATATTCGAAATAATAGTGAATCTATTAATGGAGTTAGTTGGAGGAGAAAAAAATATCCTGAAGTGCAATTTATGTTTACTTTTATGATAACTAAATACAATTATTACAAATAAATTATTAAATACCGAGTACAATTATTAAATAAATGTTTTGATTAAAATCACAAGCTTCCCTTTTTATTTCCTATTTCCCTTCCTAATTATTTCTAAACAGGTGGACGCCAATTGGTCCACAGGCGGACGCAATCTGGATTTTGTGGACGCAAAATGGGAAAATCGCCTGTTTCAGCTATTTGTACCTGTGTAGAATAAAACATCAGATGCGTTGGCCAAAACTGTGCATTAAACTTGACTAGACTATATAGGGACTACATTACAACCATATTTGATTAAAAACTACCGCACGGACATTTTTTTTTTCACGTTCAAACCTAACAACTCCACTAAGTGGACGCAAACAGGCGAAATGACCCTAATATGAATATATTTATTTATGTGGGCTAATGTGAATCTCATTGATGCCTCGTTAGTATTGTGGTTAGTGTTAGTTTCTGCGGGTCATGAGGTCCTAAGTTTGACTGTTAGGTCTGGCCAAAAATTATAAAGTAGATTTTGTCAAGAATCTCTAAGTACCAGTTCTCTACCTAATACCTACTACCTACTTATTCCTTTCTCCTATGAGTTTTCTAGTAGGGAATGAGGGTCTGAGGGGTAACTCTGATTTATTTATGGAATTCTTTACCACCGTTGTAGCTGAAGTTTTAAGTTTACGAATTTAGTTATCACCAAATCTTACTGCATACGGACCTAGGACCTACCTATTTAAATGGAGAAATATTTGATTTTGACTTTAACCTAAGTGCAAATGGAATAACACTAAAATATGTCATGTTATATTTCGGAACTGTAGTCATTACAAAATAACAGTGTGAAGTAGAAGTAAGGTACCTAATTTTAACTTTTTTTTTTTAGTTTTCCTTTTTCCACTACAAGTCAGCCCATGACTGAAATCTCACCTAGTAAGTGATGATGCAGTCTAAGATGGTAGCGGGCTAACCTGTTAGGGAGTATACCCCTTATCGGTTTCTACGTGACATCGCACCGGAACACTAAATCACTTAGCAGCACGCCTTTGTCGGTAGACGAGCCACGACCAAAGCCTCCCACCAGACCAGACAGCGAAAATTCAGAAATTATAAATATTCAAATTGCCCCTGCTAAGAAGCGAACCGGGATCTCCTACTTAAATTCAAAGTGCTCACCGTTGCGCCAGGGAGGTCGCCAAAAAAAACTTTATTTTAATATTCTTACCGTAACTTTCTAATGGCATCATCAATCCGATGAACAAACACATCCGCCGCAGACCTTGGTTTATACAAAGGCATTGAAGAAAACAAAATAATAAGCGGTAAATAAAATAAAGGAAATTTCAAACCCTCCATAAATTATATATGAGACAAGTTAGAGGAAATAATACCGCGACCAAGGAAATCTCATTTAAAATTTATTTAGTAAATTTGAAGCGCGACGCTACACTTCCTTTTGACTGCAATATTGAAAAATCTTGTTAGCTCTTGCCGCGCGATCAAGGAAGGTTAGTGAAATAAAGCCTCCTCGAATGAACGCAATTTATCTCAGGCATTTTTATTGTTCAAATTATGCTTTAAGCCGTAACAAGAGTTCGTGTAAAATGATGAGGGTTAAGAAAATGTCAAGCGTCTTATATTGACGTGTAATACAAGAAAAGCTTTGGAGTAGCGTGTCATGTAGCGAACCCTTGTTACCAGCGTGACGGATGGTATTTGCGAGAGACATAAGTATGCCATTAAATTCACTGTCACCCTGCCGCCTTAATTGTGCATCCGCTTTACCGCACTTAATACCAATTAGTCTACTACTCTACATCATCATCATATTCATCCTTAGCGTGCTGCTGGGAACACGCCTACTCTCTCACAACACACTCAATTAGAGCTTAGACCCACATTGCTACTCCTTCTTAAAGATCCAGACCTGAGACTGCCTAACGTGCTCTCATAGTAAGGGGATGGAGATGGGCGTACCCAGGGGGCGGTAGGGAAAGGGCAGCTGAACCCTCCTGGACAGCTCGCAGGAAAATGTATGAACTCTCTTAAAAAATTGATGGCGGCCAAGATACAGACAGACAGACGGAAAAAAATGAAAAAATGCCAATAAATACAGTTTTGGCTTCAGTATCGATCATACATAGTATCTATACTCTTTAAAAATTTCCAATGTACAGAATTCGACCCGTTACAGTTTTATTATATTGGACGGCCGATTGGCGCAGTGGGCAGCGACCCTGCTTTCTGTGTCCAAGGCCGTGGGTTCGATTCCCACAACTGGCAAATGTTTGTGTGATAGACAGGAATGTTTCTCAGTGTCTGGGTGTTTATATTTATAATATAAGTATTTATGTATGTTATTCATAAAAATATTCATCAGTCATCTTAGTACTCATAACACAAGCTACGCTTACTTTGGGGCTAGATGGCGATGTGTGTATTGTCGTAGTATATTTATTTATATTTTTTTATTTTATTATAAGTATAGACTACCTATCCCTATCCTTAATTAGGGATAGGTAGTCTATGCTTATAATAAAACTGTAACGGAAATCATTAATGAGGGATGCCGTATTTGTGACGAAGCTTGGCTTGGTGTTCTTGCTCAGAACAGGATACGAAGGCATACCACGGGATCTTCAGATTGCGCAAAAAGGGTTCAACTGCCATATTTGCGGCCGTAAATGTCGCTCGCGCATCGGCTTATTTAGCCATACAAAGAAGTGTCGCTTAGACAGTGTTTGAACCGTCTCTCAAGATGTTCAGGTCATTGATTGAGACTATCTATAAAGCTGACACATTTGCGACTGTTTCATGTAGGTGTAGTCTATCTGTCCCGAACAAATCTGACTTGCCTTCCCCCAGGCCAGAAGCTGGGTACGCCCATGGGGATGGATACTGGAAACCGCCAATTTCCTAACTCCGCGATGGTAGGTACTCCGATTTTTCAAACACATTTACTATTTACTACAAATTACCTAACCCGGATTTCAAAATAATATTACTGCTAGCATTCCCCATTTAATATAGTTTTATAGTTTTTTTTATTTTTATTATCTAGTTGTAAAACTCAACTGGCTTGTGAATGACTCTCCCTGTAGCCCCATATCCCATGGCTCCTTCTTTCTATCAACATTAAAAATCTAGGACTTCGAAGTTAAGGACTTATATTAAGGTTATATTTCCTATATTTTTTTAACTCGACTTTCCGTATAATGGGTTAAAAATACGCATGGAAAACAAATATGATTGCTATTGCATAATAAGCTTCTAGTAAAAAAAATACACAGGAAAATAAATGAATTTTCTTGGTTTATTGTTTTTGTACGCAGTTTCGTTTACCTACGAAGGGTCCACCATATATTTTTGGTTATCATGTTGGGCTCATTGTGTAGATTCTGAAAAGATATTCTTCCGTTCTTCCGTGAGCAGTCTGCTTTTGTTTTTCAATACTGTAGAGTATAGTAGCTGTTACATGTGACTTAGTTCGCATTCGTTTCGGATATAATTCTAATACCGCGGGATCCGTTTATTTTTTATCGGATATGACTTCAGACGCGGCTAGTTACCACAGACAGAATCGTCCGGCACGATGTCGATTAGAAATCGATTAGGGTTTTAATATAACTACCTTAACCTAACAGGTTAGTTTACCATTTTTGCACGCCTTTAACTGCCGAACTGTACAGATAAATAGTTAGGTGCTAAGAACAATATGCTGTATGCATAAAATATTGAAAGTCCATAAACGTACGATATTTTGTCTGTACAGTTCGACTGTACATCTTAATTGCTTGTTTAAAACTTCTTTAAAGGTATTACTTTAGGCTGCATTATTGCTAACAACATGGTGAGATTGCAGTCAAGTCAGCTAACTTGTAGTGTAAATAAATGAAATAGGGTAAAAGTATCTAGTATTATATCTGCCCTCAAACTGCAATATTTTGTCAAAATTAGTTTTGCCGCTAGGTCGTAACAACAAAGTTTTGTTATATCCCGATTGGTACGGTCCTTGGTATTTGTCCTGGCTAAAGTATTCTATATTATTAGGATCCGAGCATTATCCTTTTTGAAATTTATCAAGATTGGTGCAGTTGAGACGAGCTTATGTAAGTAACAAATTAACAAACTTATTAAACAGACACAGAGTATCACATTAATTATAATATTAGTATTTTCGTTATTCCAGTGATCGTATGATCACTAGGTCGGTATATACTATGCCTAAAGTTTCTTGTTCGAACCAGTTCTAAACAATTAATAACTCTGTAAGCGTTTTAAATATCTTTTAGCAAAGTAACGATATGGGATGGGATGTTGAGCTTTATTTTTAAATAAAATATTGTCTGTTTGAGCCGTGTGTACCAGAATAGAAGCAAAATAAATACTGGTGTTGTTCATCACGCCTGCGAAGATATTTTAATCTGCCCAGAAAGTAGGTGTGTATTCTAAGTGTGAAGGGTTTTATTAATAATTGTGGAGGATTTTTACAGAAGAAGTATTAACGTAGATTGATTTTATGCAACCGCGGGGAGCAGCAATAAATCCAATCTAATCTAAGCTAATGGAAAACTATAGCTGTAGTTTTTAGCTCCTCGACGTGAAATTCAGTTTTTCACAAATGGTGCGAAAACCATGAATTTTTCCAGATAAAACTTACCTTGTGTTAATCAGGATACTATCTATCTTCGCTCCAAATTTCAGTCTTATTGGTTCAGTAGCATGAAGGAGTAAAGCTTACACACTGATATACAAACTTCCACCTTTTTATGTTAGACGAGTAATACGAGTAGTTTTCAGTCAGCGGTACATTTATTTTTCTATGGAAATTGAAATAAAGTTACGAGTAGGTAATTTAAATTATATTCTTCACCCTGTAAAAATATTAAAAAAAAAAGAAGCAAATTTATTATTCCATACAAACGATTTCAAAACATTCTAAGTGTTTACTTATGACAACCCTAAAAACTATGGCAGTGGCTTACTAAAAAATTGTAAGGTTTTCGGTTTCACAGATAAGCCTGTAAGGTATAATTTCGGTTTTCCTTACACGTTGTTGATATACAGTTACTGTTTCGGTATACTATATAACATAGTCTTCAGTTCCAATTATATTCGTCCAAGAACATAATACGTTTCTAAGTAAGTACGATTACATATCTATAACGAATACCAGTGGATATACAATCACATTACTTTATCCAAACAGATTAGGAAAGAGGCGATTCTCATTCATTCTTATTGTTGTCTAATACGGTCTTAAGAAGTTGTATTGACTTTTTCTTGACCGCCTCGCCTCTTATTCTTACGTAACAATACGTGACATATAAACCATTAGCAAAGAATCTTTGTAACTCACATATGTGGATCGATTACAGAATTTGTGATTATCTAGATAGATATTTTAGATAATTGCTGAATTTATACTCAAGACCAATCAAATTGCTTTGTAGCCAATAGCGAAAAAAGAGTCAGCCAATCAGAACGTTTAGCAATTTGCATGCTCGCAATCATGGAGTTGAACCAGAGTATCGAAATCACTGTATCGTCAAAGTAAAACTGACCTAGTGGTACTAGCTTCCGAGTCTGTAATCTTGTTTTTTTTTCCAATAGCACTTGCTCTAGAAATGTGGAAAAATTTGAGCCTTAAAACTCCATACATAAATTCTATTTTACTGTTACGTTGCAGAGTATTAATAGTCTAAACTAACCTTCGATTATGAGCGTACAAATCTAAGGGCCTGTTTCACCACTGGTATAAATGCCGCATAGCTTTTACACAAATTTAGTTTTTTTCACTTGTATTTAGCGATGTATGATAGCGACGAAACTTACGTGTAGGCTGTCCGTCACTTGTTCGAAGGTGGTGAAAATAACCGTTTGGGTAGAGAATCATTGTAAATTTCTTCTTAGATTGTGATAGAAAAATAATTGCTGGCATTCTTCGACTTTTAATCTCGTGGTCTCAACTTTTAATACTGTATTGAATGACAGCCCAGACAAAAAAGATCTATTATATAATATTATAGGTGTTTTATTTATTGTTACTAAAATTGCAATATTGTTATAGGTTTCAAATTAATTCTCGGCGGTTGAATAATTGGATGTGCTCAACAGAGCTTAAAGATACTTTGCGCCTCAGGATAGGATCTGAATACAAAACACAAGTTCAGCCTCTGGAGTGTTGCTCACATATCTGAGCCGGGACAACTCAATATCAAGTCCTTCCACTTGATTTGATTCAAAATCAGGCACTTTGACATGTTGACAATTCCAAACTAACTAACAAGTTGGAAACGTTGTAGCTTCGTAGACACGTCTGTTCCCTTAGTGTTTTCATATATCACTTCTATGATGGGGACTATTTTGAAGATTTTTTGAGATAATGTCATTAGGTACCTTCCTACCTAATTCAACCAAAAAGCATATCCATTATCTGAACGGCTTGAATTCCTCGACCATGTATGACCTTGACCAGCTTTCTTCAAACTGAGTTGTAATAAGTTTTACACATTACTAGCTGTTGCCCGCGACTTCGTCTGCGTTTGTTTTTTGATGTGGCATTAAATTGCTGCTGTCCGCTGAGGAGTTCTGTCGTCTATCTCCAACCACAGTTTGGGCACACAATTAAACACATATATTTATTTATTTATTTATACACTTTATTTGTAAACCACAAATAGTAAAAAAAAAACAATGGACACAACAAAAATAAACTTAAAAAGTAGGATACAAAGGGCGGCCTTATCGCTTAGTAGCGATCTCTTCCAGGCAACCTTAGGATTAGGAAAACCAAGGGAAACCGATTGGTGGGGTGTATTATTATTATATACATACTTACGAACAATTACACACTAATACTTATCAAGATTACACACATAAAATATTAATAATAATAAATATAAAAAATAATAAACTAATATATACTAAAACATACTTAAATATGAGTAAGAGTTAATCACTGTCGTCTTTATTGTTCAAGATAATGGGCTTTAACAGCATTTTTGAATATGTCTAGTGACCTTGACTGTCGTATGCTTATTGGGAGTGCATATACCTGTATATAGTACAAAAATAATTATTTAAATCGGTTCTAATTTGTCGGAGTTATGATGTTAAATCGTCAAACACTTATCCCCTCTCCCAAAGTAATGATCTCCCAAGGATAAAAAGTATCCTATATTACTTCTAACACTTCCAAGAATCTATATATATCATATTTACATTCTCCGTGGAAAAATACATGGTCATACCAATTTTTATGACAATCGGTTGAACGGGGCGGAAGTCGATACTTGACAGCGCCGCCTGGTGGGGAGTTACATCAATGGACATAGCATGTTCGTTTTCTCCGTGGAAAAATACATGGTCATACCAATTTTTATGACAATCGGTTGAACGGGGCGGAAGTCGATACTTGACAGCGCCGCCTGGTGGGGAGTTACATCAATGGGCATAGAATATAAACCTTCTCCGTGAAAAAATACATAAGCATACCAATTTTCATAATGATCGGTCAAATAGTTTCTGAGTTTATCGATGACATATATACAAACATCCTCTTTTATATATATAGATAAATTTTATAATGTCAGTGTTATATATTTATCAACAGTAAAATATATATGAATAAATATAAATATGTTACGACAATACACATCGCTATCTAGCCCAACAGTTTTAGTAAGTCAAGAACTGGATAAATTATATAAACGGGTTTAAGATAGAATTTTAAGCTGATAACTGCTGATACAGTAATATCTATTATTTATTGATTTGTACATTTGTAAACACTTTCGTAGCACCAGTGTCTGGAATTTATAGATACCTACCTATTTTTGATAACTGTAAATCTTTCAATATTTTTGGAGTGGCTTGAATTCGAACTACAACCCGCCCATATCAGATGGCCCCTATTTAGTAACTCGAACACGGAAACGGTTGGGACGTTGGAAGATCTATCACCAAATATATAACTCTCACCTGTTTCCATGTACCTTGTGTTTTATATTTGCCCCGCACAACAGAAGCACTTGCACCTATCTCAGTATTTATTTATATTTAGCTTTAGTTTAGTATTTTGCACCTATCTTAGTATATGTAGTTTAATATGGACCAAATAAAAAAAAATTTGGGCAACCCTAACGACATACTGGACTACAGATGAGGGCGAACAGAAATACCAAAGAGACAAAATGAGAGACTACCAAATCCAAAGCGATAAATAAGTGCAGTCTCCTCATGCTACTATGAATTTGTAAAGTTAGGTTATGTAAGGCTAGACCATACATATTCATGTGCCCACTTACGTTTTATTTGGTAACTAATGATGTTAGTTTTTCAGATTTGTCGCCACACTACATTCGCTTACTTAGTATTTTAGTCGGCCATATTCAGTTATTATGTTACCTTTAATATAGTTTAGGTACATATCGTTTACAAATGTAAAATTGATTGTTTTGTACACTCGCAAATGCAATTATTGTTGAATGGATAAAATATGCGTATGATTTATAAACTCTATAAACCACATAAATAAATATAAATAGAAATAAATAAATATACTACGACAATACACACTTCGCTATTAAACCCCAAAGTAAGCGTAGCTTGTGTTATGGGTACTACGATGACTGATGAATATTTTTATTAATAATATACACAAAATACTTATAATAAACAGATAAACACCCAGACACTGAAAAACATTCATGTTCATCACACAAACATTTTCCAGTCGTGGGAATCGAACCCACGGCCTTTGACTCAGAAAGCAGTCGCTGCAAACTGCGCCAATGGGCCGTCAAACACATAAAACGGATGTTAGCTCAAGGTGAAAATCAAGGCTGGGGTCAAATATACTCGTATATGCCTACCACTACCCTACCCGTAACAATCTTCATCGGCCTTACCCTATCTAACAAGGTTAGGTATAATGCGGAAGTAATAGCAGCACACACGCAAGCCTCGCATTTGCTGAAAAAATATTTTATCTCTAACATTTCTTATCCCCACTAATAAGTGTAATATGACCAAGAAAATCAAACAAATATAAAAGTTTACTTCATACATGTTGTAGGAGACATTACTATATGTATCATCATTGTGACGACCTTATAAATAAATAAATAAATAAATATACTACGACAATACACACATCGCCACCTAGCTTCAAAGTAAGCGTAGCTTGTGTTATGGGTACTGATGACTGATGAATATTTTTATGAATTATATATACATAAATACTTAGAAAATACATATAAACACCCAGACACTGAAAAACACTTAATGCTCATCACACAAACATTTTCCAGTTGTGGGAATCAAACCCACGGCCTTGGACTCAGAAAGCAGGGTCGCTGCCCACTGCGCCAGTCGGCCGTCATTCCAGTGAGCGTTGCGGTTTTAAGTGGGCGATCCCGGGTTCGATCCCCGGCGGGGGCAATTTGAGAATTTATAGCGACATCGTACCCGAAGGTCAAATCGTTGAAACCTACTAGGGCTAGCATAAATTTTAATATATATTCATTGGTTGCCATATAAATTGTCTAAACCCATAGGTAGTGTCGAAACCTATGGGTTTAGACAATTTATATGCCACACCCCGAAAAGTTTTATTGTTTATTGTTATTAGGTACACAAAACAGGTAAATCTAAATATAAAAAATAACAAGTTTTCTTTGAAGCTTAAGCCCAAATTATGTGTACAAAACTTGGAATTAAATTAGACACAAAGTATAAATAAAATAAAATTAAGGTTGAAACAAAAAGTAAACACTTAAAATATAAATATAACTTATATTCCCTAAAATAACGTGGAAAAGTGGTTAACAAAACTTTTTTTTTAATATTTCTCATTGTTGAAAATGACAATATTACAATTTCTTGATACTAAATCATTAGTTTAGTAGGTTAGTCCGCTACTATCTTTGAGTGCAACTTCACTAACAGGTGACATTGCAGTCAAGGGTTTACTTCTCATCAAAATCATCGTATCAACACTTTACCGGTCCACTGCAGGGCCCAGGTCTCCCACACATGAGAAGGGTTTAGGGTGTAGTCTCCACACGCCTTTGAGAACATTATAGAGAGACTGAGGTTTCGCGATGTTTTCCTTCACCGTTGAAGCAAGTGGATTGTAGGCTATTAGCTTAGAAAAATCATGAACTGAGCGACAGACTACGAAATATATTTTTCCCGGGCGCGTCAATCGAGGATTGCATCATCACTAACAATAAAGAACTGTAAGAAAACCCTAATGTGACAAAGAATTCACGAAAATTTTGCTTTTACAATGATTTTCTTAAAATAAATAAGAAAGATTTAGTAACGTTTCCTTGTTCAAAGTTCATACTCATAACTGTTTTGTAGGCGAATTCGGTCTTACATTCAATTTAAATATTTAAAAGTTGTTTCGGTTATTTGTGTTTTTTTGTAATACATATAATTTTCCTGATAAGTGCTGTTTCGTATCTGATGCGATTTCCATTCGGGTTCATATACGCTATTAATTTAATGTGGCATTGTAGGATGTGTAACGGAAGTTGTTCTTCGTAGTGGTAAAAAAAAAACTTGCAGTTGGTCGGAAAACGCATTGCGTGTTCTGTGCTTCTTTTTCAGGCCCTCAGTGCTGCCCTTATAAATTGCAAAATTATTATTATGTTAGTTGTAACATTGAATATGTTTTTAGTAAAAAGAAATAATTTCAAGCCACTTTTCCGGTAGCTTTTCCAATGGATATTTTCCATTAGCGAAGTCCTTGGGGTAGAAATGATAGAAACTTAGTTAATTTTCAAGTCATACGATTTATTTAAATATCATTATCAATTAATTGCTTATTAGAAGTGTAAATGACGTGGCACGAAACACACTAAGCGAATGTCATGCATAATGACAAAGCGCCCTGAATGGGTTTCAAAACAGGTCGGAAAATCTCCGACAATTCTTGTCCCATTAGTACATCCGTAAATTACGCATCTAAAATGATAAACTTTAAATAAATTACTACTGAATATATTGTACAAAGTAGCTACTAGTTATTTGTCAAAAACCACGACTCATACTTTTTATTTTTATCAAGAAAGTATAGTATGCTATTGTCTTTATACACATTTAGAGGCTAGATCCCCGAAAGGTGATAGAAACCAATTTCTACGTTAATAGACAATCCATCTTGTTCCATACCTCCTTGTCGATCAGAATAATCTGAAATCTAAAGATATATTTTTATTACAAGATTGATAACCATCCAAATACACTACTGCCTCATCCATTAAAATGACGGATTATCGAAATAAGGAAGGCTCTGCCATAGTGAGATTCTATTTCCTCCATTATATATAGACGGTAATGCTATACATCTGTCCTTAATAAAATCGATTTATCTATAATAAAGGACTAATCTAAATACTAGAGGGCAAGTAAATATGTATCACAAGGAAATGCTTATTTTATAATATACTTACTTGTTAATCTTTGCTCTATAACTATAAAAGGTTTTGCTCTGACTGACTGCCAGATAGACAACCTACAGTCTAAATGGTTGAACGTATACATTTTGAGAGATTAGTTTTAGTGCAAGTTGTAAAGGACTTTTTTTTAATTCTACCCCAAACGGGCGAAATAGGGAATAAAATTGCATGTAATTTTTCAACATATTTTCCATCTTAAGTCAGAGTTTTTCATGTTATTTCTACGAAAATTGGTGTTTTGGCTTAAACAACAAAGAAGTACGCGCAACACAGTCATATTCAATCCAATCCGGGGCTAAATACAATAAGAGTGCTTATTTTTTCAAGTTGTAAGCGTAAATATTGGTATTTTAACATTTCTTTCCTTTTAAACTTGCTTTCTGGCTCCGAAATAGGCATCGCGGATTTTTTTCATTTTATCTTACGGCATATTAGAAATTTTACGCAGGCGAAATTGCTGGCTCCTTCTAGTATAAACTATATATCAAGATAGATCAAGCATATGAGTTAAACCTCATTTATGTATATATAGGTACGTTTTATAAAGGTTGCCTTGTTAAAACAATGATTATTGATACACAGAATTAAAAACATACAGATTATTAATATAAAAAAAAACCTTAATATCTAAACAATTTGTTTTGTCTTCCTGGCCCTGTTTAGTATTCGGTAAAAGAAACCAGTAAGTATTTTGTATTTCCCGAGAGAAACTCAATGAAATATGTAAACCGCGAAACCGCGATCGAGTATGCCCGTACGTTTTATAAGCTCATATTTTATTCTAACGTTAGCAGATGGCCTATTGTACTACATAGATATCCCTCAAAATTTGCATATATTATAAATAATACTTTATTAGCCCCTGAGGCAAAAACGACGGTGTGTTATAAGTTTAACGTGTTTTTGTTTCTGTGCGTGTGTGTGGTTGTGTATGTGCACGCGTTTGTAGATGTGCTTGTGTGTGTGTGTGTGTATTTCTGTGGCACCGTATTTTCCGAACGTACGAGTATGAACCATTTTGATTTTGTTTGAAAAGTGAATTAGTCGTAGTAGCATAATAATATGTTTGAATACTTATACATTAAGTAATTGATTTGCGTATAGTACTTAGCGTATGTACTAAATGAAGTTGGTGATTTTATATAAGTTAATGTTTATTACTATTAGTATGATTTAATATTTTAATATCAATGGCCTATGAGAGTAAACTAGTGGAACCCAAACGTCTGCATACGCCGCTGGGCAGACTGGATCGCAGTAGACTAGATAGTACGACACACAAGTGAAGAGGGGGGTGGTGATCACCACGCAGCATCATAATTTATTACTTTAATAGTTTTTTTTTATTCTAGACATTGGTAACATCTAGCACTTGAGCTAAGCCCTGTTACCGATGGCATCGTGATGTTATTGAAGGCTGATGCCTAACTTGTTAGAAGGAGTATTACATCAGGCATTAGAAGTAATGCGTTACATTTAAACCCACATTACCTATGGCCAAACTTTTTTTTTTTAAATTTTTAATACGGCTTCGAGTAAAGCTAAGTAAGCTTTTACTTTGTACAGATTTCAGCTCAGTTAAATGCAGGTTAAATATTGGAAACAATTTTTTATGTATCGGCTGAAAAATATCTAAATGAATTTTGACGGAAGCAAGAAAATATAAGAATTAAGGCTTAAAACATTACAGGTCTGTTGAGGACTGAACTCACAGAACGATGAATAAGCAATATAGGTACCTAACTACGTCAGAACCTAATACCTACAATAGCAGTCCATTAAAACTTTTAAAAATCCTGGCCTGAAATATCCTTTTTAATGTCAAACGCCATGGGTGGAAATCGAAGGGGCTGTTCAATTTTAATCAAATTGAATTCGAAACTTGAGTTGAGAACCACTCTGCTATCTCGGAAACTTTGGTTCACGAACTTTATGACATTAGGAAGTTGAATGTTTTTATAATAGAATATTCTGACAAAGTAATCAAACTTTTATTAAAAAAAAAATTGTCTTCAACAAGAATAAAATTGTCTCGTTGTATGTACTTACTTCGATTATTTAAATAAATAACAATGCTTTTTACGCAATTAATTAATATTTTACTATAATATTATAGTAGGTTAATCCGCACCGGGCCAGCGTGGTGGACTACGGCCTCCTATTGTAGGAGGAGCCCTGTGCCTTGTAGTTGGCTGGGAATGGGTTGATATGATGATGATGGTGATAGTACATAAATGTACGCTGATTTAATACGAAACGGTGTTTAGTGTCAAACTAAAACAAATGCGGAAAGCATGTCATTACACACGAGTCGAGGGAAAGACTCGGTAGGAGTAAAAATGACAGTCCCGTCACGCATAACAAAAGATGTTTTTAATACATTTTGCGTGAAAATGGCAACACCAGGCATATATTTCAGGCAAACTTAATAATCTTCTAGCGAGCGGTCTCTTCAAACAATAAAAATAAATAAAGTAGTAAAGTAAGAAGCACTAGTGCGCAAAATTCATATTACTGCACGATTTACGAACTTTTACAAAAGTACTCCTTTTTGTTCGACCTGATAAAGAAGAAGTTTTGTACTTAGGTTTAGTTAGTAGTTTTTATTAAAATCACATTATTTTATCAGTTAAACATTAATTACACCCAATCCCTGTAAGACGCTTAGGTTTTTTGGATTTCAATGGCCGCTTAGGTTTAATATTAAAATTATGTATGAGCTCCAAGTGAGTAAGTATAATAAAAACTACTTTTTGAAATTTATGAACTCTTACACAAGAAAACTGATTTTGTATAAAATAAACGTCTGATATATACGTTCAGAAATAGGTAACACCTTAAAGGTAAGCACAAAGAACCTTGTACTAAAATTCTTGGCTTCAGTGATGTCACGTATAATGATGAAAAAGGTCGTAAAATTACGCCTGCGAAGTACTTTTGTGAGTGCCATTATTCTTTACAACTATACCCTATGGGCAAAAACCAACCCCTTCTTATGATTGAGATTAAATATTACCATAAACCTACTATAATGTAGCCAACAAGGTTACTCCATTACGTTACCAATATCTTATACCAATATTTTAAATACTGACCATTATTTTAAGAAAAATTATGTAGCTAAATTGATGATATTAACAGCACTTTTATCAAGACAATCTTATCTTTACATCGTTTTGTTTCGGCGTATAGTTTAAGAGATCGTGAAACATTTAGATCGAAATACACACAAGAGCGGAATTTACGTCTGTGAGTACCCACGCGGCATGCTTTTTACATTCTGTTACATTTCGTTTTTTAACGTGGGTGAAACCGTGGGAAACAACTTGTATACCAATAAGCCACTAAGTCATTGTATCGTATGACAACGTGATACAAAGTCCTTCGTAGATGATACGCTACTACACTACGGTACGCTACGCCGTTTGTTCAACGAACACGAAAAGGTCTGGCCTCTAAAACTATAGCTTTAGAAGTTTTACCAATAGCCTATAACAGTCCTGCACTGAAGGCCAGATGGAAGGGTTTTCTGATAATTACCACGCTAGGCAGACGGATTGGTGATAGCAGTAGACCACCTACTGCTATCACCAATCCGCCACCAATAGCAGTGTCTCCATTATACAGCCTAAGACGTCTCCTCCTACATCTTAACCGCGGTAAGAATGACAAGTAACAAAAATATTCTGATCGACAATTAAGGTTTAGATGTTTTATACCGGCTATGATTTTCACATTACCAATACAATACAAGAAATTATTTTTACCCTCCATAAAAAAAAATGTAACTCAATATACGTAGGTATATTAACAAAAAGCAATATCGATATCAACATAATAATATGAAACGATGATGCCTTCCAAAATGCCTGTTCGCCCTCATAATCACCTCATGCCATCAAATTGGATGGCGCCTTTATAATTAAATCTTTAAACATAATGTGAATATTAAAATTGGTTTCTTCATTATATTCCGAGTAGGGAATCTCAAAGAGTAATTAAATTCTACCGAACAGGGTAATTTTCTGTTTGAATTGTACGTAAATTCATACGTAAGAGTAAAAGAACAAAGTTTTTCTATTGAAATAACTTATCAAGTGGGTGTATATGGCAATTAATATTTTCTATTGGCATTTGATGAGTCAAATAAGCCAGAATTGTAACAAATAAACTTCCTTTCTTAACACAATTATTAAAGTAGGTATAAATAGAAATTATCTTTTTACATAGTGACTGTCTGATTTTTATAATTTCTTAAAAATTGATAAAATAGAAATTTATCAACGTTTTCAAACGAAAAGGATCTTACCCAGATTGGGGTAGTGTTGTAGCATTTAGGGCCTTAAAAAGGGACGTAGCTAGTGTTGCCCAAATGCAAGAACAAGACGAGACTTAGCCAGTCTTGGTCTTGGTCTTGCGCCAATACACCTGGTCTTGGTCTTGGTCTTGGTCTTGCGCTCCCAGTCTTGGTCTTGGTCTTGGTCTTGCAGCAAGAGTCTTGCAAGTCTTGCAATTACCTATTAGTCTATTACTATTTATTAAAGTTTACTTTAAATCTTAGAAAAACGTATTAGAATTGGAACATTGTGAGCTTGAATTAACATAGCCATAGTAAAGATCAAGCAGATTAATAAATAACTGAAGATTTGATAAGAAATTCGAAAAATCAACTGACCTATATGTCGTTTTCCATGGAAGTAACTGTTTCTTAATAAACATTTATGATTTATAAGCTTACATTTGCTAAAACATGTAAAAAAACAAATTAATTACAATAACTTGACTGTATTTTAAAGAACAATACTTATCTGTCTAGAAAGAGATTGAACCCTCAGCTTATAAGAAATTTAATAAAAGAGTTTTACGATTTATCATTTATTTGAATAAAAAATAAAATACAACACAAATCAACAGCTTTATCATTAGGTTATGATACTTTATATCAATTCTTTTGACCAAGAATTAATACAAAGTAACCATCTGGCTGACTCATCACTTAACCTATTTCTATGTTTTCTAATTACTAATGATGCTTTAGAAAATAACCTCTCAGCAGGTACTGAAGTTGCAGGTATTGAGAGAAAATCACGGGCCATTTTCGATAAAATCGGATACTCTGTCTCATGCGTCCTCCACCAATCTAAAATGTCTTCCGAGCTGGCAGTTCTTGGTTTTCTCAGGTACTCCTCCAACTCGTCTATCACTAAGCCTTGAAGACAAGATCCAGATGACGTCGAGGGACATTCATAGAGTTTATCAAAGTCTATTACGTCTTCATCTTCATCACATACTTTATTGTCTTTTTTTGGTAATTCCAGAGATTTGTTCAGTGAGTGTAGACTTTTATATTCTTCATAAAGTTCATTGAACTTGCGCAGACTTTCTGTTTTAAGTTGCTTCCCCCACATTGTCAGGTCAAAAGTCTGAGCCTTATGCCTTGGGTCTAAAATTAAAGAAGTACAATAAATCCAGTTGCTCTTCTTGTAATGTTTAAGCATTTTGTCTCGAGCTGCTTGGAAAGCTAGAATGAGCCTTTCATCCACTTCAGATCGATTAGGTTTCTCATCTAACTGTTTTACCATGGATTCAATTTTATCTAGCAAGAGATTAAATGATACAATGACTAGCGGTAACGTAACATATTTGTCTCCACCAAGTTTTGTACTTAAAAGTTTAAAGTTTATTAGAAATTTATGTAATTTTTCGAGTACCTGCCATTCATTAGCTGTGATTTGAAAATCATTCAATTCGGTGACAGAACTGCACAATATGTCAATGCCCGCTCTCACTTTTAAACCAAATCCAATCATATCATGTGTGGAATTCCATCTCGTTGGACAGTCAAGAATGGCATTTAGATTTGATGGCACGCCAGCTGCTTCACAAGCAGACTGAAACTTCTTCTTCACTATCTCACTTCTTTTTATTTTACTGGAAATACTGCGTAACTTTGTTACAGATGTACGCGAGTCAGCAATATTTGGTGCAGATTCTTCATCTTCCTCATCCTCAGTTTCGTCTGCATAGTCTTCGTACTGCTGATCTTGCGCGTTAGTGTCAGACTCACAGTGTAATGCTAAGGTCTTTAATAAATCTTGTACACCAAGGTTTAAAATGTGAGCAAAGCACCGGAAATGTTGATTGTCTGAATCAAAGTGTGGCGGCAGCTGTTTGCCCAGTTCATACATAAATTTGGTATTTGCAGTTGCGTTGTCGACCGTGATACCTTGTATTTTATCAATTATGCCATATTCCAATAAACATTCATGGAAAATCGTTGCAATATCTTCCCCAGTATGTCGACCGCGTGATGGTATAAAATCAAGAACCACAGATCGATACTTCCATTAGTTGTCTATATAATGAATAGTAACCCCGTAGTAACTCCTACCAGCAATTGACGTCCACCCATCAATGGTAAACGACATTTTAGATGATAATGGTTGAAGTCGTTCCTTGAGATTCAATTGGAGCTCTTCAAATCGCTCTTTGACTTTCCTTCTAAGTGTAGACCTTTTAGGAAACACCATATTAGGGCAAATACGTCGAAAATATACTTGTGTAGCTTCGTCATCGAAAAATGAGAAGGGAAGATATTTTTTCACCACCCAATCAACTGTAGCTGTCGTGATGTTGTCACTGCTGTTTTCCGACTGAAACAAAACAATAAATCTTGTGTTATTATTTAAAACATACTAGGTTTGAGCGTATAAGAGGAGGAGGTTTGTTGTTGTTAAATCGAGAAAATCGTTAAATTGATATTTGTTATATTAAGGTTGCACTGTACTGTAATTTACCAAAATAAAGTACTTAGTTGTTACTGGCCGATTAAATGAAAATATGGGTGTTTATAAAAAATATTTAAGACGATAATTACATACTTAATATGTCGCACCCCTAGATGAAAACACCACTAACTCAAAAATACTTACGTAAGTTAATGGCGTTTTTGAAAGTATCGCATGAATAGCTACGCGGAGTTAAAATTCTTTTAACTGTTAAAAAAATATTCTTACCTGTCCACTTCTTCCAGCGGTTACTAAAAAGCTTGTGATATCTCCACTTAATTTTGGTTTAACAGGAAGAAATATTTCTGATTCCTTTTTGTGGAAAGACATTAGATGTTTCCTTAAGCCTGAAGTGTTTCTGTTTTTCATTTTTATTTCAATCTTTTTATGTTGGCACAATTTACACAAGGCAGTTTGGGATGCATGAATTATTTCGAAAAACTCCTCAAATTTGCTTTTGGGTCTTTTAGATCTGTGACTCAAACTCTCGTTACTCGGACTAGAATAATTTGAATCTTCGTCACTCATATTAAATTGTACACGTGATACGTTTTTAGAAAACAACGAGAATTAGTAAAAACAATTATTAAGTTAGAATCGAAGCACAGCTCAATTGGAAATGACTGGAATTAAAATAATTCCTTCATTTATAGTACGTTTCCTTGCTTTTTACCGCGCCGCCTCGCCACGTGCCGGCTCTATGAAAAGGATGCCGCCGCAAATCGAACGATGCCGCGTGCGGCGTACAAACACACACTAAATATTACCTACTTGTACAGACGCGACCCGTGAATAAAATATATGTAAAGAATTAGTGCCAATCACTATTCTTTACATATAAGTGAATGTTTTGGCGTGCATCTATACTAATATTATAAAGCTGAAGAGTTCGTTTGTATGTTTGATGACAGAAGTTTTAAAATAAATAAATAAATCCTGAACGTCACTATACCTCCAAAGTTACTATTCCTCGTGGACGAAGTCGCGGGCACAGCTAGTAAATACTTACTCTCATCATCTCTCTCAGAGATATTCGAACACTTTTTTGCTATTTTTTCTTGTAAAAACTTAAGAAATATAATGACTAAATGTACAATAATAGTACCTAAGTAATTAGTTTAAAACCATATAAGTAATCAATATTATAATTACTTACTAGAATGAATTATTATGACATCTACTACCTATCCTCACCATTTTATCCTAATCATTATACTACTTGCGTGATCAGTATAATGTATTCATTTTCATTCTAAGCACTCTGAAACTTATTTATTCTTTGGAACACCTGTAGGTACTCTTAAAATTCGAAATTATTTTGCATGAATAGTGTCAAATGTTATGATTTCGGCGCGGCGGCAACGATTGTTTTAGATTTCAAAAGAAGCCGCCGGCGCGTGTATCATAACCATGTACTTCCGAAAAGCGGCAAATTTCTTTGAGAAGTAAGTACAAAACCTTTGATGCCGCATTATCAAAGTGCCGATGGTTAAAACATAACTATGCATGCACTCAGTTTGATTTTAATAGATATTTTTTTATTCGCTATGTTTATGGTATTAGTCGTAATGCGCATAGGTCCAGTTTTTCATATTCTTTGATATAGTTTTTTGCGTCTCATAGAATTCCTAAGCGTACCTACCTACCTATACACCGAACTGTTACACCTAACTACTCCGTGAAATAGCGCTAAGTCCTAGCTGCAAGACGCAAGAGTCTTGCAGGCTATGTCTTGTTCTTGCTCAAGTCTTGCACGGTCAGTCTTGGTCTTGGTCTTGCTAAAAATACGCGGTCTTGTTCTTGGTCTTGGTCTTGCAAAAACGCAAGAACAAGACCAAGACTGCAAGACCAAGACTGAATTTGGGCAACACTAGACGTAGCATATCATGGCAATAGTTATTCATTGTTTTATCACGCCTTGACATTTGAAGGGTGTTGTTGGCTAAAGTCACCTTAAGATGGCTTGGAAACCAACTAAACTACTACCAAGTGACCCCTTGACTGCAGTATCACCTTATGGTAAGTTATACTACCCATTTAATACCTACTGAGGATTAATCTATTACTCGTATGTTTGGCATTAATATTAAACATCATCAGCCTGCGGTAGTCCACTGCTGAACATAGGCCTTTCCCAAGAAGCGCCACCACACCCGATCCTCAGCCTTCCTCATCCACTCACTCTCCGTCACTCTCTTTATGTCGTCAGTCCATCGTGCGTGCGTGAGGGCGTCCCACACAACGCTTGCTTGTTCGTGGTCTCTACTCTAGAAGTTTTCTGATCCAACGCACCTACTTCTAGCATGGCCTGCCGATTGCCATTTTAACTTGCTGATATTGTAATATTAAACCCTAATCGGTTTTTACGCGTCATCGTTCCAGAACACTAAATCGCTTGGCGACCCGTCTTTGTGAGTAGTGTTCTAACTAGCCGCGGCCGAAGCCTCCCACCACACAAGAAGAGAGAAAATTCTGAAACTTTAAATCCCTTAAGTAAGAAAACTGCGTAAGCTAAATCACCAAAGTTCTGACAATTAGCTAAAACCTTTTTCTTTCAACTATAAATAGTTTGTTAGTTTGTGCGTATGAAATCGCGGTTACAATTAGTCCCTAACAAAATGTTTAAGTTAGTAAAGTCATTAATAAACTGTCCGAAGTTGAATTAAAGTACGACAGCTGGAGTTTAATCTTACATTATGAGTGACAGGCGGTGGAAGTTTGCGCTGTTGCGCGGGCTCGAGTAGGGCTCGAGTCATTTACCACAGTTCCGCTAAAGTGGTTTGTAGTACACATACGGCTTGGGCGAACTACGTGTACGTGTCACGGAAGATAATACAATATTGTCTTTTTAAGGTTGAAATACCAAAATGCCCGTCTGCCTCACATCTTGCCTCTCTGGACCCACCGATTTCACCTACTGGTAGGTCCATCGTATATCACTAAGGTACTCATTTCATCAAACATGTCCCGACTAATTCACATTACAAAAAAAACATACAAATCGAAATATGTTTATGCGTTCGGCCACTACGATGCCACAGACACATACGCACACATCACTCAAACACACGCATACAAAAACACACACAGTGAGAGTCACTTCAAAATTATAACACCCCGTCGTTTTTTCGTCGAGGGTAAACAGTATGTAATCCGTAAGATGATAATTAAGAGCTCCTGTAACTTATTATGGTAGGAAAAGTTGCCGGAAGAAGTGGAATTAGTCGTAGATAAAAAGTCCTGGCTAAGTAATATGTGAGAGAGAGTGGGCTGTAATCGTGAGTGCAGTAGAATTATTTCGCCTCGCGAAAAATAGAAAGGAGTTTACCATGCAAATTTCAAGCCAACCTTCGCTAGTCAGAGAGATACCGCAAGAAGAAGATGTAGGTAATCTGCTATTTCGACTTATTATTTTTTCTACTAGTAAAGCACTTGTAGGTAACTGGTAGAGTAGTAAGTTTTTCTCCATTTTATGCCATTTACTGTTTTATGCCTTACTTGGTCAAAAACCTTGTGCTGTTGGTGAGTATGATGGACTACTTTATAAATTTAGCACATGTGGTATTTCAGGATCTACCTCCATTTTGAATTTCCCTTTCTGCGTTGTGGCACGAAGGAGTAATAAACAAACAAACTGACAACAGTATAAACGTTCAAATTTCAATTTCAAATACAAAAACTCTTTATTTATATAGGCTTATCACAGGCACTTATTAAGCGTTCATACTTAAATATTTCCATTATTGTGAGGTGATGATGATAACCACCATTCGTTAACTTCACATAAGAAAAGGCTAGCTTTAAATCGCGATCACATGGCCATTTTCGTATGTGTGTCAGTAGGTATGTGGAAAACATGAACAAATCTAATTACGTTTTCACTCGTGTGAACATAAGGCTTCCAATTGAGACCCGATACATTTATTTTGTTCATACAATATCATATAATACGTAAGGCTTTGGCAATTATCCTTATAAAAAGTTCCTCAAACTTAGTTATTATAGGGGCTGTAATAACATTACGAAACACAACACAATGCATGGCCATTGGAACTTTTCCGTTTAGTCGAAGCAATTTTCCTGTAACTGTCTTTAATAATTGTCCATTAATATCATATTTATCGTTCATAATAAAACAAAAAAAATCTTTATTTGTACAATTGATAACAATTCCAACCATTGATATTATTAGTTACGTAGATCTAATTTATGACCTACGATTAAATGTTAGGTAAATTCAGGTCATAGGTTTAGCCTAATTTAGTATCTATAATCGTTATTTACTTTCGAAAAAAGGTAAAATTATTATGGTTATATGTCACTAACACTACTTCGACGTATCTAACGATACAGAGTGCCTAGTGTATGATTTTGTACCTTTGTTTACTTATTAGATAGCGTCAAATTTATGGCAGTCAGTACCCGGTATTTTGGCATTTTGGCAGTTATATAAAACCCATACACTTAATCGGTTTCTAAGCGACATTTAACTGGAAAGCCAAATCCTTTAGAGGCACGTCTTTATCGATAGATAGGTAACAACAAAATAGAGTCTATGACATCTACCCGAGAAATATGGATTGTTGACGTGAAATTATCACAGACAACTTATATAGTACCTTTCTCCCTCGGGGAAAACTTATTAATAAACCTGGGGTTACGCTTGAGTTAAGGTTGGAGTAGTAACGCAATGTTTTGTCATGTTCTGACATTTGAAATGTGCTGGCGGTTGAAATGTGAAAAAACAATGTTAACGTTTATTAACAATGGGGTTCGAATTTAATGTCGCAAAATGCCGTAAAGCGTAAGTTGAGATTTGAATGCTACAGGGAATCAGCCTTGATAATTCAAAACCAGTGACAATTCAATGGACTGAGATGAGCACTTTCATTAGTAAAGACATATCTACGTTGAATATACCCGTAAATCTATACTTATAATAAAACTGTAACTGGAAAATTTCTGTACATTTAATATATTTTGAATTTTTTTTTCCGGGGGATGCTTTATAATCGAGACTGAGTCCAAAACCTTTTTTTTAATTTTTGTCCATCTGTCTGTCTGTCTGTCCGGGCGTCACGTGAAAACTTCTAAACAGATTTAAATAAAATTTGGTATAATTGTAGCTGATATTCCGGGTCAACATATAGGATATTTTTTATCCCGACATACAATAAGTTTCCTTCGGGAAATGGAATGTAATTTTTTATGAATTTTACTTCATAGTTCCGTTAAATTTGCACCGATTTTAATAATTCTTTTTTATTTAAAGTGCATACTATCGAGCATGTACTGTCTAATTTTAATGAAGATCTGACAAATATTGTCAGATAAAAGCAAGTCGCAAGCCGTATGGGACAACGATTGAATGCATACGTACTTCCTACTAATATTATAAATGCGAAAGTTTGTGAGAATAGATTTATGGATGGATGGATGTATGTATGTATGGATGGATGGATGAATGTATGGATGGATGGATGGATGAATGGATGGATGGATGGTTGTTATGCTTTAACGCCACAACAAATAAACCGTTTTGGCTTAAATTAGGCAGAGACATACAATATAGTCTGAAATAGCTCATAGCCTTCTTTTATCCCGGAAAAGCAAACAGCTCCAACAGGATAGCATCGCTCTTTGATCCACATTTGTCGACCAGTTTTTTGGATAGGCATAGTTGAGGACATGAAAAGTTACAAAGGCTACTTTTCTTTCTGTCTATCTTAGCGAAAAACAGACAGAAAGAAAAGGAAAACGGATTTTCATATGGTTTTCACTAATGAACAGAGTGCCTAATGCAAAAAGGTTTAGTGTATTTTATTATGGTTTTCTGTGAATTGCCTTAAATATAACGATCTTTGTTAAAGATGTTATACCGACCTGAAGCTTTATGTACGCCGCGAAAATAATTAATAATACATAAAAATATTGTACTACATGTTTTAAGTAGTCATAATTATCTACAAAAACTCCGGGGGGCTATACATCTAACTGTTAAGTAAGAATAATCGTTTTTTGTTATAATTTGTCAATCATAACATTAGTACAATCTAAAGTCTAAATCTATAATTTATTCAAATAGCACCGATCGTTTAGAAGTTACGACGGGTATACAAAGTCTAAAAGCAAGAAAAATGCAGAGGGCCGCCCGGCCGCGTATTATATAGTTTGGAAATAAAACTAGACCCGGTAGGTGGCGCTGCAATTAGGTTCTGGGTTTTTTTAAGGTCATCATAACCGATTATTACCGATTTGATGCAGACGAATTTGCGCGGGTCAGCTAGTATGTCAGCATATATTATGTAAATGTATGTAATGTTAAGGATTAGGTACTTAAACGATAAAAAAGCTTGGGTATGAATTGCTCTAACTTCGTAGCTTAATATTAATTTACTGAGAGATGGTAATAACAAAAAAAATACCCGGCTATGTTTGTTACGGCTATGGCTCTTCTGAGACCAGGGCGCGTTTGGATCCTTTAGGTTTAAATTAGCGAACGAAGTTATCACACTTATGTAAACAAATATATGAACGCTTTATAAGTGCCTGTGATAGGCCTACATGAATAAATAATATACATAATTTGAATACTTGATACGGATTTAACCTAAATAGTTTGGCAAATCCGTACCATCAAACATCTAATATTGTTTTTCACCCAGTATCATATTAAGCTCACGTCAACAATATAAACATTAAACGAGAAGGAGTATCGATTGAATCCTAATGTCTCTCGATCCGCATCCGTAATAAATACGTAGATACGAATCAAATACGAATCGAATGGGACGTGTTTGCTTAGGATTTATCGGAGAGCAAAAACAAGCAGTATAGAGGGTTGTGAAGGCTGTAGCCTAGTTTCAATAGCGTATATCAATTATAATTCCGCAGATTATGCAATGTTTATCCTTGTCGGCAAATGAAAGGATGACTGAACTTTGGTGTTAATAAATTTGGCAGTTTGCTTGCCCTTCTTGACTATAAAAGCCGTCTTAGTTTATTTCACTAACCTTTCATGAACATCTGACGATAAGTTAACTCATGGATGAATTGATTCTTTACAAAAATATTCGGATGAGTTATTAGGTAAGAGTTTTCATATTTGAAGAGTATTACCACAAAGCGATACATAAAACTTTGTATTTTCTTTCTTTTTGCGGTTTTTGACGCTCTTTCTAAAAGCTAAGGACGTCGGTAGCAAAAAATTTTCTGGGAGAGACATTTACCTACCATTGAATTTATATTGTAAAATTGAAATAGATCTATTTTTATAAATTTAGAAATAGATCCTTTACAAAGATTATTGTCTATGCTCTATAATCGTCTCTCCTATAAGAGAGGCCGGTGCCCAGCGATGGGGCGTTAAAAGGCTGCGGATGACTACAAAGAATAAGAAAAAAAATTTTTTTTTTTTTTTAAATTAACTGCTACTTATATGTTTTGCGAAATGCTCCTTGACTTTCGTACCTAAATGTTAAATAACCAGTAACTTTGTTCAATTTATGAGGTACAAGGGTAAATAAATAAAAATTAAGGGTGAAAACAAAAAATAAAACATTTAGTAGTTCATAGTTGTTAACATAACAGAACTCGAACAGTAGGTAAAAAATAGTACACACTATACATTTTGCTTCCCAACTAAAAGCAACGGTTCCCGCGGGAGGATTAAAAATCGAAACTAATGGCGAAAATCTAGTTTTTTATTAAAGTAACTGTTACTTTAGTAATTATTCTAAGCAATGCTTAGATTACTAACTGGCTGGCAAGAACCCTCGAGTTGGATTAATGTTCAGAATTAATGAAGGTAAGAAATGACAGATAACTTTATTGATATGAAATATAAGAAATTTTCGAGAATGCGCGTCATGTAGAAAACCTTCATTACTAACAGGGACAGATGGTGATCGTGAAGACACATATTAGCTGTCACGATCGAATTGGTCAATAACACGCTCTCGTCTCTCAATTCTATAATGAATGTGATCTTAAGTTGATCTGTTTGATTTATGTGTATCATATATTTATTATTGTAATAGAGGATCTAACAGTGTATTACGTTAATCATTGTTCGTTTAAATTGAGTTATATTGGTCTATGACAAATAAAAATAAATAGAATATCACAAGTTAAAGAAGCGTCTTCACTTAAGTATATTCTACTAGCAGTTACCCGCGGTTTCACCCGGGTTAACTAAATAAAGGTCGTTACGTAATTATGTATTGGCCACACACTATACATACATTACTCTTAGACCCTCCTGTGCGCTCCCTTAGATTTTTTGTTTGTTCGTTTGTATCCAATGGGCTCCGAGTGTACTTTACTGATTTTAACCATTTCTTCGCAAAAATAATGCAAAACTATCACGAAGTTACATACGCTATAAATTATTTAAAAAAAAATAGAAATCCTTATGAAAATTGCCTATAAAATTCATTACTTGGCGTACGCTGAGAAAACTATTGATGATACATAAAAATATGTACTACATAATTAAATAGATCATTATTGTCTACAAAAGAATCCAGGAGGGAATATATCTAACTATCATAGTTAAGTCGCATAGCAGCTTTTGTGTTTTAAGATTTTATTAGATCGCTGGTAGAAACAACAGTATTGCAGTATTCATTCTTATTCAAATAAATAGTTTTATTATCAAATTACTTTTTAATTTATCCCAATCGGATATTTAAATTAAAGTCGTTGAAAAAGTAAACGTTATGAGTTTTAAAAAAATAATGTGTATAGTCATTACACCGAAGAAAGAGTTATTTTTAACTACACCAGATTTTTTTACAAGAATACACAACGTAAAAATATGCTTTAAAAATAATAAAGTCGGTATACGGGCGAAAGTTTTACGTGACAGCGACTTTGAGTGGTAAAATAATTTTAATGTGAATATTCATTCGTATAGTAGGAAGAAGGATGAAATAATAGTAACAATTTAAAACATTTATTTATACAAAGAATTATATTTAAAACATTAATTTATACAAAGAATCTCGCACTGAATTTCATATTAACAAAATTTTATTTTTACCTTTACACATACATACGTATTTATATACAAATAGACATACAATAACTTGCAATACATTTGCGTACAATGAAACAGCGTTTACTACAAAGGGACGCGTGCCTTTCACTTTTTATGTCTGTCTCTCTCGCTCTTAGGCGGGCTAATCATGCCCGAGTGGAAGGGACGCGTGCCTCTCACTCGCTCTCATTGTGAGCGCATAACGTGAGCGGAGCGTAACGCAGTTTCTTGAAGTGTCACCCGGCAAACCAATTTATAAGACGTTGTCACGTCAAAAACAAACGTTGATGAAGTGACGTGGGCTAAAGCTAATATTAAAATATAAGAGTAATAAAAGCTTAGAATTTAATGCTCTAAACTTTAAATTCAATCAAAACCATAAATAATATAATATAGATGGATTTACTTTAAAATGTTGTCGCCCGCGCGCGTGTTTAACGTCTTGGATTATGAGCTAAAAACGGTTTAATAAGTTCCACGTTACGAGCAAGTTTGATGAAAAAAAAAATCTTTTTTTGCTTTTTGGTTAGTGTAATATTATTTTCTGGATTATTTTTCTTGTTTTCTTTTCCGCAAACTGTTTCATTTTATATTTCAAAATCATAGTTCTGAGTTGAGTGTTACGTTATTCTAAGCAATTAACGAA